>NC_061115.1:69895606-70195606 GCF_002878395.1 Capsicum annuum
AATTAATTGAATATTTTTGTAGCTAAATTTTTTAACTTTAAATCTAACTCTAACTCTAACTTATATATCTCTTCCGTACTCTTTAAATTACTGTGCTCTGATACCATTTGTAGGGGGGTGCGCGGATTTAATAGGTATAATAGCACTTTTTATCTTTAAAAATTTAGGTTAATTTTTTAAAAGTTTTGTACTTTGTACAAAGAAACAATTTGTTCTTTTTATATACATTAATTATTAAATAACATGAGACACATGTTCAAAGTACGTACCCTAAATTACTATATTAAAGATGTGAAGACCCTTATAAAAGTGATTCAAATTTTTTGTCCTTCATTAACACACCTCGCTTTAGAGTAAATCTTCTTTTCACACTTTTCTTGCAATTAAATATCTCAAAAATTAGTTATTTCAGCTGAAAATTTTCCTATGGGACTTTTTCTCAACTTCATCTCCTATTTGGTTTGTTAGATAAATTTTTCATGCTAAAAGAAGATGAACAATTCTATATAAACCATATAATCAACAACCTCCAACTTTAGTGGCATAAATGTACCTATAATATTCAGAAGTTCGTGATGCATTAAGTCAAATCATTCTTTTTAATTCAGTAGAATATTGGTGTTGAAGTTTACGTACATGGTATGTTTTTTCATAGGATTTATGTGGTGCCAATATCTTCTGTTATTTGTTATCGTGTTATACACCATCTAATGGATTGCTTGTATGGTAAACTATATTATTTGCTTATTTATTTTGTTTAAATATTTAATTTTGTAAGGGTGTCTATGTTGCACGCTCGCTAGATGTAAATGATACCCGTAACAATGATTGGTTTGAGAGAACCACTAGGCTTGACTTGGAACTAGGACAGCTAAACATTGATACAAATTGCAGAAGATGAAAGCACGGTCTTACTTTTATAAAAAAATGAAATAAAATAACTTAAACTTTTATTAACTGAAACATTATAACCGTTTAAAACTGATTACAAATGACTTGACATGACTATGTCTATGAAGCTGGTACTACATTTTGGGTATAACAACCTTTATGTAATAAACTAACTAATGAATGGAATACTTCTAAGTTATCATGAAGAATGAGAACTCACTCAAACTAATAGAATAGCCTACTTAAGAGTTTCTTCATAACCTACATATCTGAAAGTTAGGGGATACATCGTCCAATGCTGTAGTGCTAAACAAGAGGTTTCAAAACATTGAATGTACTGACATGTAAAGTAGTAATGTGAAACAGTACCAATATCTAGAAGTGATGAAGCTAGAAAAACTAAGACTTAAATAATATAACCATCATCACTGTAAAAGAATAAGGCTAATCTGAATGCTGAAACTTAAAATAATATAAGTAGAACTTTATTAAAACGTGTTCATCAAACTAAAACTGGAATTTAAAATTGAATGACTAAAGTCCAAACAAAACTTACACATAATGCTTCATAAAACTCTATTTACACTCTATCACAAAATAAGTAAGTTCTCTTTTGGGGGAAGTTTCTCTTAACTAAAATAAACCAGGTGAGCATCATGGAGTACAATGTCTTATCCATATTTTCAAAGCCCAATGTCTTACCCATGTTGAAATAACCATCCTCTACAAGAAAATACTAGGATTTCAAAGTTGAGCCCGCAGGTTATACAAAATAAAGGAGTCACCTTTTCTACGGATGATCTGATCGTACTGTGGCAATGTAGTTTTGGGGCATGTATTGTCAAAATCCATACCTGTCTAGACACTAATTAGTTCTACCAAAATATACTAGTTGCTCATAATAAAAGTTTTAAAATATTTTCTAAAAGTCATGTTTCAGTAAAAATATCGTATCATGAACATATCTATTCTCTGTGAGTCTCGGCTCTAAATGTCACCTTTCAAGATACAATAAGCTTTTCTCATTTCAAGACATGATAATAGTATAAAGATTCTTTGTAAGATTTTCATAAACATAAACTTGCAACTCTTAAACAATCAATCTGAAAAAATGTACATCAATTCCCATAACCATGAAAATAATGTTTTAAAACTCATATAAACTTTGAAATTCATAAAAAAAATTTAGAGAGTTTCTTGGAAGAATCAATAAGCCTAGATTAGAAATCAAATCAAGGGAAAGACTTTTAACTCATGGAATTCTTACTAAAAAGTACAAAATATTCAATGAATTTCATCAAGAGATCAAGAATTAAACTCAAGGATTCAATTCTTAAGAACCCTAACATGATTCATGAATTGAAACTAAAATTGGACTTGATTGTAGGGAGAACAGAGTTCCCTCATGAAAAGGATTATCTTTAATTATCTTGGGATGATGAATCTTGAGAGATATTTGAAGGAACCTTTCTTTGATATTTCTGGGAGTTTTGCTTCGGGGTTTGAGCTAGAAAAATGGGGAATTATGTAATAATATAAATTTATGAATTTCCATTTTTATACGATATGATCAGTATATCCTTTCTTATGGTTGCTATTTTTTGATTTTAGGGTTTGGGTGTGGTTGACATGATTCTCAATGTGATCGAAAATAAGTTTTAGGTTTATAGAGGCTTTAAAAGCAATATAGTTGACTTCAGTTAACATTTGGTATTTCTAGTCCCAAGTGACAATTTGTATAGTTCCATTAGATCCAAAATGCCACATCCCAAACTAACGTATCGTGCGGGCACCTACTTTATTCTGCCTAGATAGGAGAACCCCTTACCACTCATTCAATATAACATGCAAAAGTCTTTATTAATCAAAAGTAATCAGCCAATATTACATGATTTAGAAAAATAATATGGAAATAAACTATCCTAGAATCTAGTCTGAACATGTACAAGAGCTGCTAAGAGAAAACTATACAAGACATAACTTCCACCAAGAGTGAGAAAGTGGGAGAGCTGCTAGAGGATGACTAGTGCAACAATCAAGAAGTCATCACTGATTCCTAAAGAAGACTATATCCCAAAGATGATATCGCAAGCATATTATCAATATAAATCACACTTACTGGTATGACTCATCAGGTCAACCGAATTGGATTACATACATATAACAAAAATATTTGAGGAAACATGTATGCTCTTAACCTCATTATCTAACCCCCAAAGGTTCCCTTCCACCGCCTAACTAACCTTAATTTATAAGTCCCATACACCACCTTACCTCTTTTTCACAACCCTACTACCCCGGACTACCAAGCCTGAACTCACACTAAGGGTTGATATATCTCTTAGAGGACCACTATATCAAGGTAAAGCCCTAGACCTAGGTCAAGAACCTAATAAGTCACTTATCATACTCGAGGAAGGCCTACTTGGGCATATGACCTACCCATCCATCTTTCCAATCATCAAACCAAATTCACCGCATAACTATCCATATTCTCCTTCCATCCCACTGACACTGAACTCTTTAATCCATCTAAACTTCATGTGGACTTCCACAGCCCAAGGTAACATAATTTGTTATCCCTAATAATAAATAATAATTAACTAAACTCTGCATAAAAGCAACAAACTACAGCTATGGTTACAATCATAAGTCAACAAAATATCACCAATTTACATTCAATCAAAGCCAAGTCAATACATATAAATAATTATATAGTTAAATCATACCCAACTCAAAAACCCTAACTCCAACCATATCCAACATATGACATTTACCCCAATCACTTAAATTTCCAAATATGTACACACATATATAAAGCATATAAGCATAATTTGTGGTTAACACATGGAATTGTCAAATTCACCTGACCCTCGTGTATACACTCTATGGTTGATGCATCAAGCCTCCAGACATGACATTCAAGGAATAATTACCTTGCAAGTATGAAATCTCATACATTAGTGTATTCCAACCTTATTTCACCAAAAACCTATCAGAACATTTTAATTATAAAATATTCCACATTTAGCAAGTAGGGTAGGTCAAATCATATAACAATTCACAAATTATTTGCAAAGACCATACCAAGCATTATGCACTAAAAAGCCATACTATAAAGTAGTTGACTTGCACATATAACATAAATTGCATTAAACTATAACAAAATCACCATACTATCTGTGGGTCCTTACCATGACTCATCCACGATGCTATGTCTCAAAAACCATAACCAGGATTACTACCCTAGGTTGTTAAGAACTCCCCCACCTCTTACTTGGTCCATCCTTTTTCTTAATGTTTTATTAATATGCGATAATTAGTTCTTTAATATACAACACATAAAAGTTTACGATAAGGAATACAAACTTATAGTATACATGACACATAACATGAATAAATATATAAATAGCCCATAATTATATGTTTCCCAAACTTCTAACTTGTCTTAGCCATCCAAACTCCATACTTGGAGGCATAGAACTGAAGGCTTTCATTCATCTACATTACAATTATGATTTCTAACTCGAGTCTAAGCTACTTTATTAATCTTAGCTTACTTGGATGTCATCTAGCTATGGGAAGGATAAACCAATGAAATTTCCAATCAAATGTTAAGATTACAGATATGTTATTCACAAGAAACAGTGGGTTTGGACCCACTCGCACCACTTTAACTTCTTCCCCATGGCTTAAGGAATGGGCCCTTAAGATTTTCGGGGCCTCCCTAATTGTTTATCTCACCCAAACTGGAGAAGGGAAATAAATCATGCTTAAGTGGGTTTTCAGACTGCATTACTCTACTATTGCAGTAAGCTCATTGCTATAGCAGACTAATGTTAGTCTGACCGAAAAATTTAAGTCCTCAAATTTTAAGTACTCATGGTCTCACAGACACTTTGAATGATATCCCAAAAGTTTTTGAGTTTTGTACTAATATCAATGTGCTTCGCAGTAATGATAGATTTTTTCATTATAATAGTTATCAATTTAAGCATTTTCATCCCTAACCGATTAAATAAAGAAAAACCTAAACCTACATTATACTTAATATTCGCCTTACGAGGTCATACAAAACTGATTACAAAACATGGACCCTAATCTGGAAATTGTAACACCAGTGAATTCACAAGGAAAACAATGGATCAATCCCAATTATTAAAGTTAATATCTAAATCCCTATACTTGATCAAACTAAAATACATTTTCTGTGATCACACAGGTACAATACAAACTAAAACTTTTTCCTCCAAAAGCTTTAGATACCCTAGAAATTGCCAAAACACATACATAGGGTGCAGATTTTAATATTTGAAACTTCTTGGAATTTAAAATAGACCCTGCTATAGTGGTATTGGTTCCGCAAGAGTGGTGATGCTATAACAGAGCGTACAACTATAGCAGCTTAAAATAATATAGGGGGGATAGGAATAGGTTCATTTCATATTTTCCCTTCTCCACTTATAAAAAATTCCTCCCCTCTCTACATCACTCATGAAATTACATACATTACGCTATAATTTTACATTGAAATAGAGGGTTACAGTTAGTTTTCAATATTTTTATCCATAGGCATTACAATGTCCAAATTTCAAAGAATATTTGTTTCCCTTATATTAACAATTCTTCTACTATATTTTGCGCATAAGAAACTTAAAGTTTTTGACCTAAACAAGCTTGTAATAGAAGAGAATTCAAAAGGTTCTTTTTGGGCTTGGAATGGAAATTTGCGGATGATTTAGGTGTCATGCAAAGTTTTTGTATAAAATAGTTTTAGGATAGTACTGGAACACTAATCTGGGTCTATATTTTAAATATGGGAATATTTAAGTCAAGGGGTCCCATTGTTGCACTCTTTGGCTACTGTGAAAGATAAAGACCGCTATAATGGTCCTATAGCAGTACTGTTGTAGCATAGAAATTACCATTATAGTTATGTCACTATATAAGCAGACCTGGTGCTATAGCAATAGGCATTTGACAGTTACTTCTCAGTTCAAATAGGACTTTCTCAACTTTTTACCAATCGATCCTTACTTGATTCAAGATGATTTCTCATGGGTTCCATTACTAAATTTTGTAGGCTATCACACAAAATAGCATGAAATACCCAACATATGACTGATTTAATTATCAAGGTAGTAGGTATCACTATTAAGAGTATTGGAGGATGGATTTTTGCTTTAAGTGAGGCTTTGATATGAGAAGGGTGAAGGAGAAGGCGTTAGAGTTTTACAACCCACTGTAGGAGTAAGGATGGTGCACATTGGTGGTATATCCCTCTAGTGCCATTGAAATTTGAAAAAAAAAGTTCATTTCCATACTCCTTACCGTGCTTTGGGATTCTCTTAGCCATATAATACGTATTTGGGGAGTGGACGTGCCCATTGATCCTCGCACTATTATGAGGTGATTGAGATACCTTATATATCTAATAAAAACTACATAGATAGGGCCTGAGATATGGATATTATGTAGCAGAGGGATACTCTGAATATTGATAAATTTAGGGATCGGGTAGCCTAGCCTTCAACTAAGAGTACACGAGTACCTATTTTTAAGCCGATGCTTAGAGGTGGTTGAACCTGGTGACCTGAAGGATTCATCTGTCAAATAACACTAGTGGCATAACCTATATTTGAGACTTGGTGGTTTCTAGTACTATCAGGGGCATTTGGCTGAATATTGCTGAGCAGATCATGATGGAGTAGAAAGACATCTATCGGGGCCCTAGGAAAGGTTCTTCCTTCCTAGGCTAGTTTAAGAGTTATGCAGATAGGTGGGGGGTACCTTATGAGCCCAATATGGGATAGTAGAGATATAATCTCCCTTTCATCCCCTATTAGTGAGAGAACCCTTATCCTGTAAGAAAAAAAAGGCAAATAGGGTGGAGAGTAGCAGGCCATAAAAGAGGCCCATAAAGCAGATAAAGACAAAGCTAATGATGCTGCCGCTCTATTTTAGTACCATCCCTCGATCAATAGCAGCTAGTCGAAGAATGAATGGTCAATTTTAGAAGGTCCATAGAGTAGCGCCCTTCCAATTCTACAGCCCCCTCCACTGCCCAAGACATTGTAGCACTCTGTCGAGACCTCGATGAGAGAAGAAGAAAGAAGCACTCCTGAGAACGTTTACTCACCATATTGTGGAAGACCATGATGGTTATGTTCGGGTATATTTCACCCATCTAGAATCTTCCCAAAATAGATTCAGAGGTTCTATGATAGTTTTCCTTCCCGAGTGATACAAAATGAGATGACCCTGCTCCAGCAGCTCGTGACTGACAAGGAATTCAGTTAGGCTCCATTTTTCCCTTCCCTCATTTAATGATTTGTTTGGGCTGTCCTCATTTGGGTTATGCACTAGATAATATTATTTTCTTTATTTTACTTTCCTGCTCATGGGTGCTATTTTTATTCCTGCATTAATAAGAAATACACTTGCTTATATGGTATTTATGCAATTTCTATATTCATGCACTTTCCCGCTCTCAAAATATCAAAAAACTAAGAAAATTCAAAAAAATAAAATGAAGGGAAATAGGGTGGGCATACTGCCTCACTTGTACTACTATAGTGGTGCGACTTTCGTTATACCACAACTTTTATGGCAGAGAAAATCCCGCTATAGAGGTGCTCCACACTGTTGTGGCTGCCCGAATAGAGGCTGCCTATATTATTAATTTCCTATATTTTCCTACCCAGCTTCTTAATACACATAATTCAACCTGGAATATGGTAAGACCTTGTTAATTACCCCTAAAAAAAGTTTCCAATTAGTTACCAATGACCATAGTCGTGCATTAAAAGACATATGCTTCACTGAAACATAAATGCATATGATGAACCTTGTTAAACTAAACCTATTATTGTGGATTCAAATCTTGTTAACAACAATGACTACGAAAGATTCATACATTCCGCTAGACTTAGAACTAACTTTTGCCTTTTAAACCAATAAAAATAATTAAGACTCCATATAACAATACTTTTTACAATTATCAAAACTAGTACAATTCACATAAGTGCCCAATATCTTAGACCTTAATGTCGATTTAAACCTATAATCAACTAACAAAAAAGTCAGGGTAAAAGTTCTACCTATCACCATTTAGGATAAGACATTCAAAACATTCAAATAGCATAGATTTAAGCAACTAAAATCACAACACATAAAGTAAGGGAAAATAAACCCAATAACACTCGTTCATTATTCATTAACATGACCTTTACGCTTGTACTTAATGACCTTTAAATTAGTTATCAAATATGTTACACACAACACGTAGGACTAGATACCAATTAAAACCTTTTAGGTTTCAATTTCCATTGCTTACACCTTTCCACTTGGAGTCTTGAGACATTCATATAACTAGTCAAGATACAAATTAGAATAAAGAGATACCAAGTGGAATCAACCCGTATAAAAACTGAACAACCGTATCAGAGAGAAGAAAGTAGTTAAATAGTCTTCCTAAAATTCCTCATAGCTTCCCAAAGATTAGATATGGATTTAAACACACCAATCCATAGGATTTTATTTGACATACTTCTCTCATACTAAGTTTTACTACACAAACTACTGGATCATTAGGGAACATAATTTAATCCACCTAGATAGGAGAAACCCTTACTGCCCACTCAATATAACTTGTGAAACTCCTTATTAATTTGAATTAATAAAGCAATATTGAATAATTTTGAAAAATAATAAATAAACTATCCTAGGATCTTGTCTAAATAGGTACACTAGCTGCTAAAGGAAAAGTACACAAGACACAACTTCTATAAAGAGTGAGAAAGTGGGAGCTACTGGAGGATCACTATCACAATAGTAAAGAAACCATCATAGATTCCTGTAAAAGACTATACCCAAAATATAATATAGTAAGTGTAGCATCAGTATAAAGCATACGTACTAGTAAGCCTCATCAGTTGACCCAAAATTAATGACACAAATTATAATGACCCTTTCAATCATTTCTCAAATTTTTTATTATATTCACTATTTAATCTTATCCATAGTTGGCCTAATTTAATTATCACTTAATGGGACTGACTGTTTGATTACCAAGTAGTTCATTTGGTTCTTAGAACCAATTCCTTATTTGGAAGTCTTCGATATTTCCAAATAGCGACCAGGAAAAAACTACTGTAAAATGATATCATATACAAATTCTAAATACACCATTAGATTTGGAATATCGATTAAAGATTGGTTAGACCTTTTGTTCAGGTTGCAATGCACCTTAACTCATTCTGACCTATTAGTTGAAAAGTTGAAATTTTGAAATATGGGTGTGGGACCCAAATTTGGTTGAAATGATCTCAGATTGAGAATCCACCATTACCAATGCTACAGAAATATTGAATTTAGAGTGAGTACATAGTTCATTTGAGAAAATCAGATTCTAAATGAATCCCGAGGTATCATTGCAATCTTGGAAAAATTTCCAAGTTGCTAGTAATGGTGCCATGGTGATCATGCAACGATGACCATGATCACCCCATGGTGATCACGACAAGGCCTATGGAAATTGTAGCACATTAATCATAATCTGAATGATGGGGATCGCAACATCTCTTTGCCTAGGGGTCTATAAATAGACCCCATTGTTGCAAATTTTTCATTTTTCCTTCATTCTTGAGACCTAAAACCCTAAATTTGTATGATAACTCAAAATTAAGTTTTGTCGGTGACTTAGGAGCTTGATTATTATTTCACTTAAGGTAAGATTCGATTAAATTCTTTGTAAATTTCCTTAGTTTTGACCCAAACTCCCAATATAGCTTAGGGCTTGATTTTAGACAAAATTTTGCATAGTTTTCACCCATTTCTTGAGGATTATAATTCTTTGTTCATGTATGAATATTAGGCGGACCTCAACAATGAAATTTTCTTAAGTTGGACCCACTTAAGAGTTTTTGTGTCATTTCTTACCCTGAAGAACAATGATGCAATATGAGTGTCGTTATTCTCATATTAATGAGTAGATTATGATTTTGATGGTGTGATGGAATTTTGGAATTGTGAAATAAAGATATGTTTTGGGTGAATAATGTAAGAATTTTTTGTTTGTCTTTGAGGTAGGCTTTTGCGTACTCTTCTTCTTAAGATAATGTGTAATATATATTATGTATGAAGGTGAATGTTAAGATTGGTTTTGAGTAGAATAACTTAGTCTTGATGAGGGTTTTAACCCATACATTTAAATGTTTGTTACCTTTTAGAATCCTATTACCTTCTCTCGAGATTGAACTAGTTGTGGTATAGATGTGGCCGGATACTAGGTTTGGAATGTGATTTAAGTATTAGAATCGTGGTTAGTATGATTAACCTTAGTAGAGCTAGTCTAGTGATCTTGAAACCATAATTTGGATAGAATTTACATAAATGCCTTTGTTTCTAGATGAAATTCCTATCTTAGGATTGGTTATGGCTTATTTAACATCTAGAAGTTGAACTCAATATCATAGCCTAGTTTGGGGTTTAAAATGCCTAAATATTAAAATTGAGGATTAGAAGTTTAATCGTCTGACCTACATGAGGCAAAGACTTATGTTAGACTTTGAGGACTTATTTAAGGATTTTATGCATAGTTGGGACTAGTAAACCTTAGTGTAAAGTTACTTGGTAGTTTTTTGAATAATGGTGGTATTTTCCCCCGGATAAAAACTCTTAGATATGGCCATGATATGCCATATCAAATAGATATTAGGTAATAAGAGATGTTATTTCCATATTAATGTGATATTGGGCCTTTAAAGATGTTATTCGTCTTATATATGATAATTTACCCATCGAGATGATATTCCTCACAGTCATGATACATGACCTTTAAATACGAGATGCCTCATAGATGCAATATTCCTCATAGTTATAAGGTATACTTATTGCTACATAATGCCTTTTAGAATGATATGCCTCCTATATGTGAGATGAATATAAATATGCTTCATATCTTATAGCGATGTTATGTCTTTTGATTATTCAATGGCCTATAGTTATGAGATTATTTATACATACATTATTATTGATATGAGATACAAATACGTATGTCGGCCTAAGGCCATGATTATAATATTGTAATTATTTTGAATAGATTATTGGGCCAAAGGCAGTGTTATGATACAAGTGAACTACCCAAGAAGTGCTTATCCTTGTAAAGGGTGAAATTTTAGTTTATGAATATATATATAAATATATATATGCCAATATACGCATCTCTCCGGTATAGGAAGAAGAAAAATGTGGTATGGTGTTTTTGACTCCAATGTTTGAATACTTTTTATGGAATGCATAGATTTGGTATATTCATGATCGTTGTATTAATGGTTGATACTATTCCAATTATTATATAATATTATTATGGTTGTCACTAACTAAGGGTTAAAGAACCATTATAATGGATTTCTTCATAATAATAAATGTTAATCATTAATGGATAACTTATAGGTAAAAGACATTAATAATGTTATTTAAAAGACTTGACAAAGATAAGTTCCGATCTATGATTTAATACAACAAATCACTCTGGTCCTGAATGATTCCAACCCTTTCTACGTTATTATATTGATTTAGTCTCGAATATCTCTCCAGGTAATGGAATTTATGAACTTATACTCTTTTAGCCGTGGCTTGAGTTCATGAACCTATTATGTATATATGCTTATGTATAATGGGATATTAATGATCAGTGATTAATTGTAGAAATATAATCTACCTAGCTTCTCTATTCATGATTATTTACTTTATCCCTCATGGGGCTTGCACTTTACTTTAGCCCTTATGGGGCTCACTATTTATTATTGACATTAATTTGGATATTATGATGATATATTGATACCCGACAAGGACAAAGAATATTATGAAGATATAATAATACCCAAAAAGGACAAAGAAAATTATGATGATGTGAAGGTCCAAGGATATTATGATGATGCGATGATGCATGACAAGGCCGAAGAATGTTATAGTGATATCATGATACTCGACATGGCTAAAGGATATTATGATGATGAAATTGATATCCTACAAGGGCAGAGGATGATTATGATAATGATACTTATGATGTTGGTATTATGATATTATGGATTTTATTGTATTCATATTTGCATGCATATCGCCAATCACCAATATGCCCCTATGTCTATCAGCTAGTATGGGACAGTTGCATAGATATGAGTGATTATTATGCCTTGTGTTGTTGTACACTGATTGAGACTTCCAAGCTTGGGGCAGTAGGGGTACTCATATACTCAACTAGGTATTTAGTTGTTTGGAATAGCCGGTTACTCACGTTGTTATTGATATTATTAAGATCGTTGTTATGTCTAACTTGTGATAGATTGGTCATTGATTTGGTATCAAGCTTTGTGGTATGATTTTGTCCTATTCTATCTTATGATTTCATTATTAAGAATGATAAATTCCTGATTAGACAAATGGATTAGAAACCCTGAGTTTATTAGTACTAAATCCTGATAAAATCATAACGAGGCCTTAAAATAAAGATATGATGATCTAGGTTATGCTCTGAGATGATGTTACATCTATATATATATATATGTTTATCTAGCTATATGTAGCTATGGTATTTTCGTATATCCCTTCATTCTTTGTTTAGATTTTATATTCATTCTTTGGCATTATATATTGATATACATATATACATACATATATATATATAGAATCCTCCTTGGTCCTTTATTCGTATATTGGCCCAGGGTATACGATATAGTGTTAAGATTTCTGAGTATGACTAGAATAGGATAGTTCATCCTCGATACTTTATTAGCCTTGTTATGTTAGTCTATTAGACATGAATAGGATAGGTTATCCTTATTATCTCATTTTCTATTTTATGGTTGTTGAACACTAGGTGTAGTTTTCATTTTGTTTATATGCTATATATATTTGTTATATCTTTGGAGCTCAACTGGCAGTTGCATACTAAGTACTATTTGTTTGTACTTATACTACACTTCAGCAACCTATAAATCATAGTACGGGTTATCAATATTGATGTGTGTGTCATATAAAACAGCCATAGTTTGGAGACTTAGAGTTAGCTCCTGACGTTCGAAGTATTACTTTTATCTCTCTTATGTATTAGATTAGTCTCTAAGTTGTATTCGGAGATAATTTATATCAGTGTATTCATTTGTACTTTACTTTGTACTCCTTTATTATTAGCAACTCTTGTATTTAAACATCAAATATTTTAGATTTACTTATGTATTTGACCTTATGTTACGTTTATTCCACATTCTTTCCTTATTTTATTTGGTAGTCTGTTACTAGCTGTTTTGGACTACAGGTTTGGCATGCCTACTGGTAGGTTATTATGGGAACTATTATGACCTAAGAAATTAAGTTTTTATAAATTGGTATCAGATCCTAGGATTCATCGGTGTATTAGTAGAAGAGATAAGTTATAGTAGAGCCCTACGGATCATTGTGGAGACGTCCATAACTTATCTTCGGGAGGCTATAGGGACATTCTATGAAATTTACTTATTGACTCCTTATCGTTTGTCCGCATTGCAATAAACCTCAAACACACTCTTTGACTCTATTCTATCCCAAATAAATGATACAAGATGGTCAAAACATGCGGACTGGACTATGACACCTCTTTCTAAAGTCTCAGTGTTGCATCGGAGTAGAAGTCAGAGATGGATATCAAAGATTTTCAGTAGCCAAAAGGATTTAGGGCCAGCTTAGGCTCCAATTGAGCTCATGACTACTTAATACCTTTGAGGCATAGAATTAGGGATCCAAGTCATGTTGCAAATCCCTCTCAATCGTAGAGGGCATTCGATTCATCGAGTAGTGCTCTGACTAGAGTTGGGTCTATTGGTGCTCTATATAATTCTTTATTAGTTTTTGAGTATGAGATATGGTTTCAAGATAGGTCAAGGAATTTTCCTATTGTAATACCCCGTACTTCTATCTAGCTTGAAATCATCCCAAGTATGTTAAAAACTTACTTTGAAAGATGAATCCATTTTGTACAAATAAATATTTTGAGATTTTCACTTTTTGTTAAGTGGAAAATTGAATTAGCTTTCTAATGATACCAATTTCATCCAAATCTGGTGTCGGAGTAAAAATTTATGGATGTTTTACCAATATCTATTAGAACCACCCAGGTGCGACGGGCAGGTTAACGGACCGCCGATCTAGCGATGGAACATCACCTAGACCATCGCAGCTAAGGCAGTAAGTTAATCTTCTGGCTAAGGTGCGATGGACAGGTTGATAGACCATCGAACTTGCAATGGACCATTGCCCAGGCCATCACTACTAAGGTAGTAAGTCCCTATTCTAGCACAGGTGAGATAGTAAGAACGATGGACCATCGAGCCAGTGATGGACTATCGTACGAGCCATCGCAGATCCCTTTCAACAATTTAAAACCATTTTTAAAAGGGTATTTGGGTCTTTTTCCACCCGTTTTAACCCCTAATTATACCAGACAATAACTCATAACTTCATTATTTATTCACAATATTCAATTAGGGTTTCTCTCCAAGATTAATCCCCAAGAAGCAAGATTCAAATCCTTCTTTAAGAAACTATGAGATTTTAAGTTCTTTATGTCAAAGAACTTCAAGAAACTCACAATTAAGGTATGTCATGTGTTGATTCATGGGTCACTTTCACCCATGAAGCTCAAGAATATCTCTTTTCAAAATCAAAGATTTGTGTATTTATGAATGTTCATGATTTAAATTGAATTAAAATTCATGTACATGATGTTGTGGGGTTTTGATTCATATTTCAAATTACATATTCCAATGATTGACCCTAGGCTGTGGTGATTTGCATAGTAATCATGATAAATACTTAAATTTACACGTTTATTGATGTATCTATAATTATTAGATGTGTTGATGATTGTATAACCAAAGCATGCTCCCCATGTGTTCAATTAAATGCCTATGTGAAGGAAAAGTGTCATACTAGTATGATAATATGAAATCCCCATTTATGTAAAAGTTTATGCAAATCAAGTATTTGATGAAATGTCTTAGTCAATGAGTTATGGATATATTCGTGGCCATTGTGGTACTTTAGAACTTCTACTTCATGAAATCTCCATCTTATTTTATTATGGATTGTGATATAGGTCATGTATTCAAGAGAGTCATACTTTGTCAGTTTCCTTCTTTCAAGTCCTAGGGGTACTTGTACCCAAAAATTTAGCTATGTGCCTAGAATCAGTGTCATGATTTCAAGATACTCTCAGTTGAGCCATGTTCATAGAAATTCTGTCAGTTGTGTTACTCAGGAAAACTCAGTAAATTCAGTAATCTCAGAAACCGCAGAAATTTAGTAATGTCAGTAGTATTCCGTCAGTCAACAAAAATTAGTTAACTCATTCCAGTCAGTTCAATTAATCATGTTCAATATCTATTTAGATGGGAGTAGAAATTAACACCGAGCGAACCTAAGGATGGGAATCCACCTGTTATATAAGGGTATGATTCTTAGAAGTAATCCTTGCATTCCAGAACTACATAGACATCATAGGTTGAGACATCATAGCCTATTATGTGAGGGTAAATGAGGTGGCTTAACCTGTTATATAAGGGTTCTCACCGTTCTCACTAGAGTCATCTGTTATATGAGAGTTACTCACAGATTGTCCTTACCAGTAGTGCGGTATTGACACCCTTCTAATTAAGGTTATAGATTAAACCCTAACTAAGCTATATTGCGTTATTTAGGGCATGTCGGTAAGATGACTACTTCCCATAGTTTCAGTACATAATAGACTGTCAGATATAATCATAGTCTCAGTAATAGAACTTAGATAGTTTTACAAGATTTAGGACTATCAAATACAGTCAACTCAAAATAGTATGGAACTCAGCTAGTTCCATCAGAACCTAGACTGTCAGATACGGTCACTCAGTATTAGTTATTTCAGTTATAAAGATATCAGTATCTTATGTTATTAATACTCAGACTTAGTAATTATGTTATCATGATCTCAGTTATAATTATTATGTAGTTATGCATGTTTCTCACATTATGTTAAGCAGTCAGTTAGTATAGTTCATATATATGAACTATTTTACATTCAGCCTACCTCACATGCATACCAGTATATTCAAACATACTAATGTATTTGCACTATTTTATTTTATACCATAGGTTCAGAAGCATGAGCTCCAGATCATCAGTAGCATTCCAGTCTCAGCTATCAGAGTTGGCAGTGAGTCCTCATCCTTTGAGGAAATGACCATTACTTTATTATCTCATTAATTAATTTATTAGTTGGAGTTAGTTGGGGACATGTTCCATCACCTTTTTATTCAAATAGTTTGATCAGTTAGAGGCTTTTAAGACTATAGTATGTCCAGATAGTTTATTTCAACTATTTTGGGTAGTTCATACCCCATCCAGATGTTATGTTTTATCAGCTATCATGTCTCAGTTTTGAATCTTATGGCCTTTCTGCCTTTATTTTGCATTTAAAAAGTATATCATGCAGTATATAAGTACATATATCGGTCATGGATTAGCTTATGATCCTTCGAGGTCATGAGCACCGTGTAGCACTCTGAGTACTAGATTTGGGGCGTTAAACCTATGCTATATATTTTTGAGAGGTACAAGGTGTGGGGAGTTATTAGAGGTTTATTAGTGCCACTTCGCTTGGCGTCAGAGCATATGATAGTAGTTGTGTCCTTTTTCTCTCAGATTATTATATTTTTAAGGCCAATAGAGAGGGCATATATTAAGATCTATATATGTGGTGAAAAGATGTCATACCATCAATATAGTGTAATTGGTATTTTATCTTAAATCTTGTTTTGATATGGTAAGATGAGACATAGGACTAGAGAGTACCCCAAATGTGAGTTAGCTGATCAGATAGAATTAACATGTATTTTTAGCTAGTCTAGAGTTCTTAAATCAAGTTATGATTGTGGAAAGATAGATATTCTACTAAAGATTTCTCTCAATGCTTGTTGGCCAACTATTTAGGCTTAGTATGTGTTGGTCTACATGATTAGAGCTTTAGGAGTTTGTTACTACTTTAGAGAAATTACTTACTGGTCTAGAGAGTTTCCCCAACATGTGATTTTTGGTCATTCAGATTAGCCTCACAATTTTGTGGTATCTTCATTCAGAGATAGTGTGCTTGTCACCTCAGTTGATGATTTGTCGGTTGGTCTGAGTTTTGAGCTATTTATATTTATTCTCCCTATGCCGGTCAGGCATATAATTGTGGATATCACCATGGTAGTTTGTTTTTATTTCTTGAATTTATCCTTTTATTATTTGTATTATGAATACATGCTTTGATGAGTTGATATTGGTTATTGTGTGACTTATTATTGAATTCATGATTATATTACTACTCTGTGGTTTATTTTTTTTTAGTAAGGGATGGAGTAGAGTTGTATTGACATTATTTCCCTATGAGTGTATATTTTGGGTTTGATTTCTATTTATATTAGCACATTAGCCTTATTGGTTCTTGAGTAGTACATGATATTGATGTTCATTTGGGTGCCACCTATTCATTATATTGATGTTGATATTGTTTTTACTATTGCTATCATGCCTTGAGGATATTGCTATTGTTTGGTATTATTTCTTGATGTAATTAATCCTTACGGGGTAGAAATTTATAGTAGGGTTGTCTAGTTTTAATTTCATTCCTTATGATCTTATTCAGTGGCTTGAGTAGATATAGCCTAATTTGATGAGTTCTTTTCCATTGTGCGGCAAGGTTGAATATTTTTCCTCTTAGTTAGTTGTGTTAGATTTATTTAGGGATGTATTGTATTATCGAAGGTAAGTTGACCTTTTATGGTTCTATAATACTCTAGAGTTTGCAATTTAGTTATATTTCCTGATCTCGAGTTTGAGAGTCTTAGACTTGCCTATTTGGTCTTCTCAACTTTGAATGGATTATAGTTACTAATTTTTCAAATGATGGACCATGGACCCGATATTGGCTCTTTTAGCTTTGGCCTTGAGTTTCTAATTTTATTTTTGAAATTTGGATGATATACTCATAGTATCATACATGAGTTGGATTCAGTATGGCTTCATTCTTAGTTGATGGAACATCTTGGAGTAGAATGTTCAGTGATGAGTAGTTAGGCCTTGATCTTCTAGATTTCTATTTTGATTAACATTCGGACTAGCTATTGCATTGGCATAGATTACATTCCTTGATTTTCTCAATTTGAATTCCCATACATTGCCTTCTAAGTTTATTTTCATCTTACCTATATGAATTGTCAGCAGATCAGTTTCAGTTCTTCGAGCTCTCTGTGATGTGATTTTATGAGCAGAACTCAAGTGATTTTCCTCCTTGTTTAGAGTGGATAGTAGGTGTAAAATAGTAAAGGAAGGTTAGATTTAGATTTGGAGTTAGTGGTATGACTTACAGCTAGGTTGGTTTTGGCTCGGATAAACCTTAATTGATATGGGTAAGTATAGAGATGGTAGCAGTATGATTTTGTTCAGATTTGCATGTATCATCCTTTTCGATTCAGATGGAGGCCAGTTAGTGCTTAAAGTGGTGTTTTGACTTTTTGAAAGTGAAGTGAAGGATTGAATTTACGGATCGGCGGGTGAGAAAATTAGCAGCTGCATGTTAAGATGACTATCCACTTAGTTCTTGTTAAGCTGAGGTAGGTTAACGTGCACTGAAAATGGCTAGGTGGAGCAATGAAGCAACTCTAAAGATGGTGATGGTGACACCAGTAATGGAAGCACATAAACCATGGTCCCCCTTAACTTTTTGAACCTTCCTATCGGAACAATTTCAACTTATTCAAGAGGAGGAGTTTGAGGAAGAGATCAAGGATGATTGCAATAGTTTTCAACGAGAAGACCCATATGGTAAGAGGCCTATCGAAGAAATGGCAACCCTCCCACGGAAACTGCAATTCTCTGATGTGAGGGAATCTACAAGCTCCAAAATTAATAAACCAGTACAAATTGATCAAAACCAAGGGGACCCTTCAAATAAAATGGCAACCCTCCCACAAAAACTACTACTAGGAAAGGGTACACATTGGTCTATAAATCCTCAAATCAGCGCGATGGGAAAATGATGGTCAAGCTCACATAGGAGGACATTTAGACCAGTGATTACTAGTGGTACACTACATTTATAGGTTATATATTGGGTGATGCCCTGAATAAAAAGTCGATGGGTAATTTTGTTGCTACAGTTTGGAATGTTAAGAAGAAACCCCAGATACTCTATCATACTGATGGGTATTATGTATATCAATTTGTGTCGATAGAGGATAGAACTGAGGTGCTACAAATAGGACAATATACCTATCACAATAAGCCATTCATCCTGAAGCCATGAGTGGCAGAGTTTGTGTTTGATAAGGAAGCAATTATAATAGTCCTATTTTTGGCTAATCTCCCGAGATTACCAGTGGGATATTAGTTAACTAAGGCATTGATAAAATTAGCAAGTGCAATAGGTAAACCCTTGTACACTGATAAGTATACTGCTGAGCTGAATCATATCTCGTATGCAAGAGTATTGGTGGAAGTAGATATATCCCGTCCCCTGATTGAGATTACATAAATTAAAGCTCTATATGGAATAATTCAATAAGAGGTGGAATATTATTGGAGGCCTAGATTCTCCAACGAGTATATTAGATATGGGCACAACACTGAGGACTGTAGGTTAAAATAATATCCAAAGAAGGAAGAAGAACAACTAATCCAGGAGGATGAGGAGTTCAAAGAACCACCCAAATGGAGGAGAAGGGGTAGAAGACCAAAAAAATAGTAAAAACCTTGCAAGCTAGAGAATATGGGAGGCTCCCTCAAGTTAAAGCCGATAATCCAAGAGATCTAAGCAAGGAAAATGCCAATCTCTCTAGTAGGAATGCTAAAACAGAACTGGCTATGAGTCAAAGTAATTGATTTGCACCACTGGCTAGAGAAACATAGGTAAATCCGAACACTTTAAATCCAACAATTAATACTACTCATAAATCCCCATGATTATATGCATATGGATTGTGAGGGGGCTTAATCAACCCTTTAAATAGAAAGAGGTGTTACCCTTTCTGAGAAAAAATAAAATAAGATCTTTTTAGATGTATAGAGACTAGAATAAAGTATGAAAAGGCTAAACCAATCCTATTTAAATTTGCTAAAGAATGCAACCATTGCTGCAACTATCCTGATGGAGAGAATGGGTGAATATGGTTTCTACGGAAGAAACACATAAATATACAGGTCTTACAAATACATAAGCAGTATATCCATTGTCAGGTAGCAAACCTAGCCAGTAACTTAGAGATAAATTCACTGTGGTGTATGCTAGGAATGAGGCGAATATGGGATCATTTCTATTGAAGGAACTGAAGCAAATAGGTACAAGAACTTAAGAAACATGGATGATCAGTGGAGACTTTAATAATGTGCTAACTACAGATGACATAGTGGGTCAACCAGTTATAAAATGAAAAGAGCAATGGTTCAAAAATATGATTGACAATTTGCAACTCACTCTTATTAGATCAAAGGGCAACTTTTATACCTAATGCAATAAGAAGCATGGGGCCAATAAGGTGTACAATAGAAAAGATTGGGTACTTAGGAATTTTGAATGGCTACAATAATAGGTTGAATACATGGTGTCAGGTGTATCTGATCACTCCCAAGAATTGACCCTGTGTATATAGAGGGCCATCTTGCACCAAAAATTGTATAGGTTATATGTCACAGTCATGGAACACCCCTAGTTCCAAGAAATAGTGAAACAAGTATGGAAGACACCTGAGAAACGTGATGCAATGATGGTTGTTTGAACAAACTGAAAAAGCTAAAACTAGCAGTAAAAGATTTGAATGCTTACATGGAATTTTATTCTCAAATAATCACTCAAGCAAGGCAGCAGTTAGAGATAGTGCAAGAATATATCACCACACGACTATTTGATTAGTCACTGTTTACGTAAGAGAAACCTATATTAGCAGACATCCAGAAGTAGAGCCTAGTTGAGGACAAGGTATTGAGAAAAAATTCTAGAGCATGCTGGATTGATTGTGGGGATGAAAATATAAAGTACTTTCATACTCAGTGGAAAATTTGAACAAACCACAATACTATAGCCTCTATCTACACTGAAGGTTAGGTAAAATTATATGATCCTCTGGAAGTTGAAATTGAATCTATCTCTTTCTTTACATCACTTATGGGAAAGAAAAAAGAGGAATTACCTTACCCTGACTCAATGGTAGTACAAAAAGGGCTATACCTAGACAGAGAAAAGCAATTGACGTTAACAGAAGAGGTAAATATAGAGAAAATAGAGAAAGTTTTGAAAGGGATGCCACTTGAAAAAGCCTAGAGTAGATGTATATCACATTGAATTCTTTCAATATAATTGTGAGCTAGTTAAAGAAAATGTATGTGAAGCTATGTAATAATTTTTCATAAAAGGCAAGATGATGAAGGCATGGAATTGCACTGCAATCACTTTAATCCCTAAAGTACCTTCACCTACTAAAGTGAAGGACATTAGGACTATAGCATGCTGCTCTACCATGTATAAAGTGGTTGCAAAGATCCTTACAATCAGAATGAAAAAGTTCTTAAATAGTATTATTAGAGGCTCACAATCTGCATACATAGAAGGAAGGGACATCTCAGATAATATACTCTTGAGTCATGAGCTCTTCAAAGGGTACACCAGGAAATGGATCTCCCCAAGATGTGTACTAAAGGTGGATATTAGGAAGTGTTATGACCTCCTTGAATGAATTTTTCTGCAAGCTATGATGAACGAGTTGGGGTTTTCGCAAAAATTCATCCAATGGGTAATGGAATATGTGTCCACAGTGTCCTATTCTTTAATGCTAAATGGGGAACTCACAAACCCTTTTAAAGCTAGCAGAGAATTACTATAGGGTGACCCCATTTCATAATATTCATTTGTTATAGCAATGGAATACTTGCATAAACAAATGATACAATTGGCTCTAAATAAATAATTCTATTTCTATCCAAGATACAAAATATTTGGTCTCATCCATATATGTTTTATTGTTGATATTTTAATATTTTACAAGGATAATCTTTCTTCTATATCTTTATCAGAAAGAATCATTTCATAAATTCTTATATGCCTCTGGATTGAAATCCAACCATGAGAAGAGTTCCATTTACATGGCCAGGGTCACACCTAACATGAAAAAAGATATACTACAAATGTTAGGATATATAGAAGGAAGTTTGCCATTTAAATACATGAGGATACCCTTTTCCATAAAGAAATTGGCAGTCTCTTAATACTTCTCTCAAGTACAGAAATTCATAGCTAGGATCACATGCTGGTCAGCAAAGCAATTATCCTACTCAGGTCAGCTATAACTGATAAAGGCTATTTTGTTTGGCATATAAAGATACTGGTTCAAATTATTTTGCTTCCTAAAAATCTAATCAAGATGCTAGAAGTAGTATGCCGATAAATCCTCTAGACAGGTCATAGTGAATTATCAAATAAATCACATGTTGTACGGGAAAGAATATGCTTTCTAGAATCGACAGGTGGTCTAAATGTTATTAACCTCAAGTTGTAGAATAAGGTAGCCATTATGAAGAACTTGTGGGATATATCAATGAAAAAGATGCATTATGGATTAGATAGGTACACTACTATTACATACAGAATATCAAGCTAGAAGACCCAAAAAGCCCCAAGAACTCAGCTTGGTTGGTGCAGAAGATCATAGACAATGGATTCATCATAGTATAAAACCTTTACCAGGGATCTATAGATCACACTTTGATAATCCTAGTATAGGGTAACAAATTCAAGGTCAAGAAAGCTTATATAGCACTTCAGCCTCAACTTCTTAGGATGGTATGGAAGAATATCATAATGCATAGGAAAGTGCATCCTAGATTAAAATTACATTTATGGGTTGTAATATAAGAGAGGATGTTTATAGTTTATCAGCTTCAGAAGATGGGGGTATAAGTTCATATGAGTTGTGTATTCTGTTATCAAGAGGATAAAACACTACACCATCTATTCTTTAATGTCCTTATGGCAAGAAGATATGGACCCGACTACTTACATGGATGAGAGCAAACAGAACAATATGTATATGGTATCAAGAGGTAGGATGGATATGCAAGTTAGCAAAAAAAAGAGATGCCTTTGCTGAGATGATGTAATGTGTATTTGACATGGTTATATATAGAATTTGGAAATATATAAATATGATGAGACTCGAGAAATGTAGAATTAATACAACCAAAATATGTCATGATATAGCTCTGCATCTGTACATTCAAGGGAGGAACAAAGCTTCTTGGCAGGAAAAGCTGCAACTGCTAAATAACTTTCCTTTGGAGAAGTAGATTTTGACACTTACTGTAATTAGATTATGGCTATTCTAGGAATTAGTTGTATAGATAAAATGAATAGTTCATAAAATGAAATATGAGGTGGTAAATGGTCGGATTCTACCCGATTATGTAATTATTCAATTTTTGATTAATGAAGAAACATGTTAATAAAAAATAGTGATGTGAAGGTGCTGGTTGAAAAATGAGATACCTATGGAGAAATCCATTGAAAGTGTTCTCTCTTCGTGGAGGTTATCTGAAAAGTCATGCTTGAAGAATGAGGGCCTAGTAACTCATACTTTTGAGATTTTCTGATTCTTTCTATCCACTAACTTTAGGGGACAAAAGTCCTTTCAGTAGTGGATATTATAATGACCCTTCTAGTCATTTCTCATATTTCCATTTTTCTTTACTGTTTGAGCTTCTCCTTAGCTTTCCTAAGTCATTTATGACTTACTAGGTCTTATCGTTTGATTACTAGGTAGTTCTTTAGGTTTTTAGAACCAACTCCCTGGTTGAAAGTCTTTGGTGGTTCCATATGGCCACAAGGTAGAAACTTTAGTAAAAAAAATGGAATATGAATTTTGGCTGCACCATTAGCTCTATAATATCGATTTTAGGCTAGGTAGACCTCTTTGGTTTGGGTCCTGATACACCCAAGCTCATTACAACCTATTGGTCAGAAAGTTGGAAATTTACAAATATAGGTGGGGGTCCCACATTTGATTGAATAACCTTGGATTGAAATTTAAATTTACCTACATATCCAAAATATCAAATTTAGTGTGCTTACATAGTTAATTTGCAAAGATCTATTTCGAAATAAATCCTAAGGCAACGTTGCAAACTTGGAAAAATTTCCAAGTTGATGGTATTAGTACCAAGGTGATCGCAAAAGGATCACCATCATCGCGCCATGGTAATCTTAAAAAGGCCTATAGTGATCGTAGTCAACGTGATGGAGATCACAATATGTCCTTGCCAGGGTGTCTATAAATAGACTCCAATATCACAAAGTTTATCATTTTCCCTTCATCCTTGAGAGCTAAGAATCCTAAATCGGTATGATAACTAAAAATTAAGATTTATAGGTAACTTATGAGCTCGATTATCACTTATTATCATGATTATCATCTAATTTAAGGAAAGATTCCATTAAATTCTTGGGTAATGTCCTTAGTTTTGACCCAAAACCCAATATAGCTCAGGGCTTGAGATTAGCCCAAAGTTTGCTCGATTTTCACCTATTTCTTGAGGTTTAAGATTCCTTGTTCATGTATATATGTCGGGTTGACCTCAAAAATGTGATTATCATAAGTGCGATCCACTTGGGAGTTTTGGAGTCTTTTTTGGACCCGAAGAACAATGGTGAAATATGAGTATCATTATTCTCATACTGATGAGTAGATTATGATTTTGATAGTGTGATGGAATTTTGAGATTGTGAAATGAAGACGAGCTTTTGGTTAATGGTCTAAGAATTTGTTGTTCGTCTTTGAGATAGGCTTCTCTCTAATCTTCTTCATAAGATGATGTGTGATATGTATTGCATGTGAAGGTGAATGTTAAGATTGATTATGAGTAGAATGACTTAGTCTTTATTATTAAAGTTTGGGGATTAGATAGGGTTTTGGACCCTAAGGTGAAATGCTTGTTACCGTTTAGAATCCTATTTCCTTCTCCCTAGATTTAACTAGTTATAGTATGAACATGACATGATACAAGGTTTGGAATATGATTTATGTTTTAGAATCATGGTTAGCATGATTAACCTTAGTTGGGCTAGTCTAGTGATCTTGAAATAGTAAGTTTTATGGAATTGACACAAATGCCCTTATTTCTAGAAAAAGTAACTATCATAGGATTAGTTATGGCTTACTTGAAATCTAGAAGTTGAACTAGATACCATAGCCTAGTTCCAGGTATAAGTTGCGTAGATATGGAAATTGAGGATTAGAAGTGGGATCATCCAGCTCGACCTTAGGCCAAGACTTGTGTTAGCTTTTGAGGACTTATTTAAGGATGTTAGGCATAGTTGGTACAAGTATACCTTAGAGGATGGTAGTTTGTCAAATAGTGATGGTATTTCCCTCGAAAAATGACTAATGGCTTATGGCTTTGATATTTCTTATATAAATGATATTGGTTAATAAATGATATTGGTCCATTAGAGATGTTATGACTTCTTAGATATGATATTGGGCCTTTAGATATGTTATTCCTCATAGATATGATACTTTTCCTATGGAGATGATATTACTTGTAGGTATGATACATTTTCTATAGATACAAAATGCCTCATGGATACGATATTCCTTATAGTTATAAGGTATGCTTATTGATGCATTATGCCTATTATAAGTGAGACGCCTCTGATAAGTAAGATAATTATAGATATACTTCATAGCTTATAGAGAGATGATGCCTCATGATTATGCTATGGCCTATAGTTATGAGATAATTTATACATACATGATTATTTAATGAGATCTGGATAGTATGTGGGCCTAAGGTTGTGATTATAATGTTATAATTAGTCTGGATACATCATTGGGACAAGGGGAAAGTTATAATACATGTTGACTATTCGCGAAGTGTTTATCCTCATAAATGGTGCAATTGTAGTTTATATATATACACACACATATATATATATCCTTGTAAAGGTTGTGATTGTAGTTTATGAATATATATATATACACACACACTGGAACATCTCTCTGGTATGGGACGGAGGAAGATGCAGTTTTGTGTTTATGACTCCAATGTTCGAATACTGGTGATGGCATGCATAGATTTGGTACATTCATAATAGTTGCATCTATGGTTGATATGATTCCGACTAGCGTATAATATTAGTATGGTGTCACTAACTAAGGACTAAAACCTACTTTCTACCTTAATAATGGATTTCTTAATAATAATAAATGTCAATCTTTAATAAATAACTTATAGTCAAAGAGGTTAGTAATGATTATTTAAAGACTTGACATATTTAAGTTCTGGTCTATGATTTTATACTATGAATTACTCCGGTCATGAAGGATTTCAACCCTTTCTATGTTGCTATAATGATTTAGTCATGAAGATCACTACGGGTAATGGAATTTACAAACATACACACTTTTAACCATGACTTGAGTCTGTGCATCTATTACGTATATATGCTTATGGATAATGTGATAATGATGATGAGTGATGAATCATGGAAATATAATCAACCTTGATTCTTTGTTCATGATTATTTACTTTATTTTAGCCCCCATAGGGCTTGTACTTTACTTTATCCCTTGTAGGGCTCGCTCTTTATCATTGATATTGATTTGGATACTATGATTATATATTGATACTCCATAAGGCTAGTGGATATTATGATGATTAATGATACCTAGCAAATCCGGAGGATATTATGATAATGTGATGATGCCCGGCAAGGACGGAGGATATTATGATGAAGTGATGATGCTCGGCAAGTCTGGAGAATTGTATGGTGATGTGATGATTCCTAGTAATGTCGGAGAATGTTATTATTCATCATATTGATATCCGACAAAGCTGGAGGATGATTATGAATATGATGGTCATGACGTGTGTATTTTCATATTGTTGATTCTTTTGTATTCATACCTGCATGTGCATCGCCTATCACCAGTATGTGCCTATGTCTATCAACTGGTATAGGACGGCAGCATAGATATGGGTGATGACTATGCCTTGTATTGTTGTATGTTGATTGAGCCTTCCGAACCTGGGATGGTGGGGATACACATAGGATCAGTTATGTATTTTGTTGTCCAAAATAGCCGATTAATCACGTTGTTATTTATATTGTTATCACCACTGTTATGATTATTACTATGTCTAGCTTATGATAGATAGGTCATTGATTCTGTATCAAGATTCTAGGTGTCATTTTGTCCTTTTCTATCTTACAGTTTCATTATTATACCTGATAAATTCCTGATGAAACATATGGATTAGAAACCTAGAGCTTGTTAGTACTAAATTCTTATCGGATAATAATGAGCCCTTATAATAAATATATGATGATCAAGGTTTTTCTTCAAGATAGCCTTACATATATAAATATATATATTTATGTAGATCTAGCTAAGTAGCTATGGTATTACCATATATCCCTTCCTTCATTTGTTCATATTGTATATTCATTTTTTGGCCTTATATATTTATATATATGTATATGTAATCCTCCATTCATCCTCTATTTGTATGTTGTCCAGGGATACACAGTATAGTGTTGAGATTAGTGTGTTTGACTTGAATAGAATAGTTTATCCTTGATACATTCATAGCCTCGTTATGTTAGTCTATTGGTTATGAATAGGATAAGTTATCCTTATTATCTCATTGGCTATTTTGTTGTTGCTGAACAATAGGTGTAGTTTTCATTCTATTTATGTGTTGTATATATCTTCTTTATCTTCGGAGCTCAGTTGGTAGTTGTGCTCAGTTGGCAGTTGCTTACTATGTAGCATTCATTGGTACTCATACTACACTTCTGCGGCCTGCAAATCATAGTATGGGTTATCTCCATTGATGTTTCATCGTGTGGAGCTACCATGGTGCGGAGACTTAGAGTGAGCTCTTGATGTTTGGAGTATTACTTATCGCTCTCTCTTATGTATTATACTAGACTCTAAGTTGTATTCAGATATAAGTTATATCAGTGTATTCATTTATGCTTCACTTTGTACACTTGTATTATTAACAACTCTTGTACTGATATCACCAGGTTTTGGAATTTACCTATGTATTTGATCTTTTTGTTACATTTATTCCACATCCTTCCTTATTTTATTTGGTAGTCTGTTACTAGCCGTTTTAGACTATGGGTTTTCTTTACCTACTGGTGGGTTATAGTGGGCGGCATCATGACCTAAGAAATTGGGTCGTGACACAAATATAATTGAAACATTTAAGGAAACATGCATTCTCTTAACCTAATTATCCCACTCCAAAGGTTCCCTTCCCCTCCCAAAGTATCCTTTCCTACCCCTCACTAACCCCTATTCATAAATCTCATGATACCAATCTATCACTTTTCCACGACCCTACCATACTAGACTATTAAGACTAGCCTTAAACTAATGGTCAACATGAATCCTAGAGGACAACTGCAACAAGGAAAAAGCCATAGACATAGGTCAAGAATCTAACAAGTTACCTATCATACTTGGGGAAGGTCTACATAGGCATATGACCCGCCCACCCAGCTTTCCAATCATCAAACCAGATTCACCCCATACTATCTATGTTCCCTTCTTATCCCACTGAAGTAGAACTTTTTAATCTATCCTAACTTCTTGTGGACTTCCACCACCCTAGGTAACCTAAAAACTTATCCCTAATAAGAAACAAGAATTAAGTTGTAAGCAATTCACACTTAACTATACTAAATGCCCCAGGCTATTCCATACCTGAGTCGATATATATTCAGCATACATGAAACAAACAACAGTTAGGATTAGAATCAAAATTCCAAATATGTACACATATATCAAGTATATAACCATAATCCCCAGTTCACTCATGGAATCATCAAACACAGCTAACCCAATCCATATAAACTACGGGTAATGCATCAACCCTCTAGATATGAACTACAAGAGACAATTACAATCTATGTATTAAATTCCACACATGAGTGTCTACTAGAATTATACAGGAACTGCAAATCATTTGCAAAGACCACACCAAACAACATACACTAATAAACAACATGAAAATATAACACAAATTGTAATAAACTACAACTCCATCACCACCACTACAAATAGGGCCTTAACTATGACACATCTATAATTTTAAGACTCAAGAACCATAACCCAAACTACCACCCAAGGTTGTTTGAAACTCCCCCACCCTTTACCATGCACTATCTTTTTTCATAAATTTTAACTATCACCCAATAATTTATCCTTCCGGCAATAACACATACAAGTATACAATGGGGAAACATCAAATTATAGCATACATAAAACATACTATGGATAAATAAGTATATAAACAACCCATAATTATTTGTTTCCCAAACTTCTAGTTGGTTTTTTTCTATCTAAAATCGATCCCTAAATACCTTGTCATGAAGTCTCCAATTTATATACATTACACTCATTCTTCTAACCTAGGTATATGTTACTTCACTAAGCCCAGCTTAACTAGATGTCAACCAGTTGTTGGAAGGATGAACCCATGCAATTTCCAGTTAGAAGTCAAGATTATAGATGCATTATTCATGAGAAACAACTATTTTGGACCCATTCACACTATATTTTGCTTTTTCCATGATTCCAAGGCATGGGAGGCATCCCATTGGGTTTTGGGGCCTCCCACAATGTTTATCTCACCTAATGTGGAGAAGGGAAAAAAATCAATGGTGTCACTTTGCTATGGTGACATGCTCACTGCTACAATAGGATAAATCTCACCATAGTAGGTTGATGTTAGCCTGACCAAATTATTTAAGTACTCATGATACATGCAAGATTTGAATAATATCCCAAAATTTTGTAGGCTCTTCACAAATATCAAGGTGCTTCATAGTAATGATGGATTTGGTTGTTACACAAAATGTCAAATTTTATTAGAAGCAACATTTGTTTAGTTAGGAACCTTTATTTAAATTTCTACCCTCCATTTGAAAACTAATTTAAATATGATTTTAGGTATTCTAGGGGTTAATTTATTAAAGGTAATCCTTTTTCTAAAATCTCAACATTCCAATTGTAACACCCCAAAAACTCAAGCTAATGATACAACCATGCTTCACATATAGAATTAAACATCAAGTTTTAAAAGTATGATAAGGAATTTTTCCATGTACCAAGGACACAAGAAACCCCTAGATATAACCAAGTCAAACCACTCTTACCAATCAATTCTTTGATAAATGATCAGATTCAAATGTGCATAAATTCTAGACTCTAACATATCTTTGATCTTAAAAATCATCGAATGATAGATATTTTAATTAGCATCCCAAGTTTACCAGTTTTGTCACAATTTGATATCTGAGTAAAAGGTTATGGCTTTTTTTTGTGAAGCACTATCCCATAGTGAGATATCACGGGCCAAACCACAATCGTGGTTACATTGTACAACTATCCAATAGCACTTTATAATTAAGACAACTTCAACATTAGAAAGTTAACCAGTGTACCTTCCTACCACAAAGGGAATCATAACCATGCTTTGAAACCACTACCCTAGGCATAAATGTGAGCCCTATAGATGTTCTTGATTTAACCTTCTAATTTACGAGTCGAGGTACGATCGTAGGTAGATCTCATGATCATAAAAAGACTTGTCTAATCATGTTTTTAGAACTCGCATCCATATCCCAACCATAATTACAACCCACAATTATACGTTGGTTCCATGATCATAGGAAGGTCCCGTACATCCCTTCCAATGGATCCCAATTATGATTTTAAAGAGACATATTATTATTTTTCCACTTATTTAACATTAAAACTGCATTGTTTAGGATATATCAAGGCTAATTATTAAGTTCATTATTATTTTAAGACCTTATTACTGTATAAAACATTCGATACTTAGTTTTAAAGAGAGAGAAGAGGAAATTCATTTCCCCAAGGAAGAACTAGGGTTTAATTTTTTAGGCTTCTAACTTCAAAGAATTTTTCAGTGTTATGGTCTCTAGATCTATGGGATTTCATCATTGGGTCTCCTTGTCACCCATTGAGTCCCAAAATTAACTCGAATTTTTTTAGTTTATTTCCTCTTATAATTTAGGGTTATGGATATTGACAATTCTTTTGATATCTTAGTCCCCTAGTGTTATTTAATTACAATCCATATTTTGTCATAAATTTCATTACTATTACATGACCATGATCACAAACTCTAATTATATTGTGAAATAAATAAGTTTGATCTTGAGTTCTTAAATACCTAAATTTTACCCAAATTATGAAACTAGCATAATTTATTTAGAGATGGTGGGTTATGAATGCCCGATGACCTAGGATTTCATGCTTACATTGTTAGTATAACATCCTCCAACTTACATTTTTTTGCACGCCATTAGATAATGTATTTATTATCAATATTTATATTATTATTATCATAAAGTATTGTAGTTCTTAGTGTTATTTTATTGGGAGAAGTATGTAGCACTGAGCACACACAAGGATGAAGGATGACCCATTGTTTAGGCTGATACCTTTAGTAGAAGTCCTTAAGTTCCAAAACTATGACACCACTATAGGTTCTAAAAGGTCACCCATTAGACCATCCTTGATACCTTAGCCCTTTCAAACATCAGTTTAGTGGATCTACATTAGTCTGTATTCATACCCTTGGTAAGGCACTGAACACCCTTCCAGCTGAGGTTACAAGTTTGACCTCAATTAGCTCAAAATAGGGTATTTCAGTTATTAGTAGCTCCCATATTCCACAACCTGTAGTTTAATTCAAATTGTATCACTTTCTATTCAGTTATTCATTTTATATCTAACGCATGTTTATTACTTTGTCTTGCATTAGTTTATCATGTTACATGTATCATGTTCAATTTATATAAATTATGTCCTATCTCACGTACTTAGTACATTCCAAGTACAAATAGAATAGTTTATTTTTTACCATATTATCTCAAAATATAGGTTCTAACACTCAACATTCAGATCATGTATGGTACGACCTCCTACCACATCAGTAATAGTATTTTGGAGAGTCCACAACATTTAAGGGATAATATCAACATTTTATTTTATCTTTGTCATTCTTCAATTTTCAGATAGTTAGAGTTAGCTTGGGGCTTTTACCAGCAACTTAACTAAGTAAAGGTTTTCAAATATATGGTTAGATGTTAAGCTTGTGGTCTTAGACTCAGATTTTTTTCATTGGTTTTCTTTGAATATTTATTTAATTATTTAGTTCAGTTTCTATATTAGTGTTATTATCAGTTATTTTTGATAGTCTTAGTGTTTTTCTAGGCCATGGATTAGCTTGGGGACACTTATTACTCTAAGCACTGTGTTATGACTAGGGGACAGTATCAAATTGTAATAACCATACACTTTGAAACATCAAACCTAGTAAAAAATATCGTTCATTTTGATGGTTTTGATGAATCTCAAACTTATGTTCAAAGTCATAATTACATAGATAGATATTCATCCTTGCTAGTTTCTGGTGCAACCACTGGAGTGGTCCGCTGGTAGCCTTGGATGTGTCACTTAGGTAGAGCAAGTTCTGCCTTAGTGGAGGTCTACTCCACCAGCATGATAACTTGAGCGATGGGTGTGTAGCCTCAGCAGTTGCGCCTTAGCATCTAAAAGGAAGCTTGTGCCATAAGACATGTGGCAAGTAACACTTTTCTTGGTGATAGTATGCCCGCTATAATGATGCTACTTGTGTGACAAAAAGGCCACCTAGGCGATATCACTGAACATAAATACTCTTTTTTACTCTTTTTACTGTAATCCTCCACTTGTACGCATTAAGGTTTCAATTTTTTACAATTTTTAAGGGTTTCTTCAACAAATCTGTTATGGGTTACTCGTAAATTCACTTATCTATCAATTAATATTGATTATATCCATAAAAACACCTTTTAATCATAGTTTAAAAATGGAAATTTGGGAGGTAGTTGTCAATAAAACTTAAAAATGGTTTTTCTTCAATTTAAACCTCATTTTAAGTTCATTTTAACGTGTGTTTTTAATTAAAAAACTCCTATTACCTTGAAAAATGTGATTTTAAAATCAATTTTTTGTTTTTACCCCTCTTATTTTCAAACTTATTTTTCAAATCCTTTTTGGATCCATTTTAAACATAGATGATATGGGTATTGATAGCTTTCTTTTAATGCGTAGATGTTATATTATATGTTTTAGTTGAGTCTGAGATATTTTTAAAGGGAAAACTCCATATTAAAAGACTTTAGGCTCGAATTTTAGTATTTCAAGGTAGGCTATTGCTTAACTTCTTTTAGATTGAGCTAGGTAGTTAATAAATAGGTAAAGTGTAATGACCCGTATTTCGAGATAGAATATAGACCTTTATTCCTATGCGTAAATGTTCCAAAATCCTTCTCATTGATTGAGTCTTGATGAGCATCTGGAATTTTATTTGGATTTTACTCCAGTAGCTCACTGCGATTGGGCCGCATCATGGTGAGAATAGTGATATGAATGCCATCGCATTGTGGTAGTGGCCAAATCAATATTTGTGTTAATGCAACAGGGTCGTGTTATTACTTATGCTTTAAGGCAGCTGAAGATGTATGAGCACAACTACCCTACATATGATTTAGAGTTGGTGGTGGTAGTTTTTGTGCTTATGATTTGGAGGCATTATCTTTATGGCGTTCATTAGGAGATATTTATGGATCTCATAGTCTTCAACATCTTATGACCCAAAGAGTGTTTAATTCTATGGGGTATAGGTGGATAGAGTTTTGTAAGGATTCTGATATCTCTATCTTGTATCATCCGGTCAAGGAGAACATAGTAGTGGACATCTTGAGTTGGATGTTGGTGAGCATGGGTAGATTATATTATATTTCAGTTTCTCAGAGGCTTTTGGCACGAGATATTTAGTCCTTAGCCAATTTGATTATGTGCCTTGATATTTCAGGCCCTTGGAGGATTCCTTCTAGTGTTCAGGCGAGGTCTTCACTATTTGAACATATTCAGAGTCGCAAGTGTTAGGATAAGAGACTTTGCATCATCTGTGATTGGGTGCTTAGTGGTAAGTCCAAGAGGGTACCCAAGATTTTGAGGGTGCTCTAAGATTTGATAGCCGTATTTCTGTTCAAAAGGTTGGTGACATGATTCGGTTAATTTTATGTGAGGCTTACAACTTTTGATATTCTATTCACCTAGGTACATCTAAGATGTATAGAGACTTGAGGGGGTATTATTGGTGGAGTGGTACGAAGATATATTTAGTGGACATTGTATCTTATTACCCATGTTGTCAGTAGGTGAAGGTCGATCATTAGCAACCTGGTGGTTTGATTTAGAGATTTCTCAATCCCAAGTGAAAATGGGAGTAGATTATTATGGATTTTGTTAGTGGGTTTCGTCGTACCTCCCATGGCTCCAATGGTATTTGGGTCATTGTTGATATGTTGATCAAGTCAGCCCATTTTATTCCTATTCAGATATCCTTCAATGCCAAGAGCTTAGCCCGTATTTATATTCATGAAATAGTCCATTTCCATAGTATGAATATATCTATTATTTCAGACCAGGGTTTAGTGTTTAGTTTTAGCTTTTGGAGGGCTTTTCAGGAGGAGTTGGGAACTCAAGTAGATCTTAGTATACCTTTCCACCCACAGACCGACGACAATCAGAGTGGACTATTCAGGTTCTTTAGGATATGCTTCGAGCCTACGTTATGGATTTTGGAGGACAATGGGAGCAACACTTAACCTTGGCAAAGTTTCCATATAATAACAAATATAATTCAAGTATTGATATACTTCCCTTTGAGGCTTTATACGGTAGGAGATGTCATTCTCCAATTGGATGGTTTGATAATTTCGAGATTAGGCCCCAACATAGGTTGAGGGCATCTCAGTATAGGAAAAAGGAATAAGCAGATCATAGACTTCAAACCTTAAAATTTGGAGTTGGTGATCAGGTATTCCTCTATTATAGCCCATGAAGGGTGTGATGAGGTTTGGGAGGAAAGAAAAGCTCAACCCTAAATATATTTGACCATTCAAGATTTTTTGTACAGTTGGTGAGGTGGCTTATGAGTTAGCCATACCCCCTGATTTTGTTGTTGTCCATCCAATTATCTATGTTTCCATGTTGAAGCTGTATATTCTTGACCCATCAAATGTACTTAGATGGGACTTAGTTCAGTTGGATGAGCGGTTGACCTTCGTGGAGGATCTTGTGCTCATTTTGGTTAGTGATGTTAGGTGGTTGTGCACTATGGAAATTCCTTTGGTTATGGTTCAGTAGAGACACCACCCAGTAGAAGAGGATACTTGGGAGATTGAGGGAAAGATGCATACCCAATATCCTTACCCATTTGACGCTTCAGGTACATCCTAATCCTTTACTTTCACGAATGAAAGTTTCTGTCATGACTCGATTTATGAGTCATGATAGAACCTACTATGTCCCTCCAGTAGGTAAGCGAAACTGTAACCCGGAGTTGAATGGAATAGGTTAACTTAGTGGAAAATGTCGAATCTTAGGAGAAAATGAACAATAAACTTATAAGTAACCAAAGTGTTCTAGATAGATAAAAACAAACAATACAAGGTACCATCCCACGACCTGGTAGAGCTAGTACAAGAGCATCTAACAATATTACAACTCAATGACTTAGAATAGTCAACAACATATGTATCAATAAGAAAAGATTGAATATGTAAAGATAGATGAAAATAGGTAACTCTGACTCCAAGAGCACACCCTATCTCTGAAAAATCAACACAACATGATCAACAATTAACAAGCAAAGCTAGTACTTGGATCTACACCAAAAAAGGTAAAAAATATAGTATGAGTACTAAAACAATGGGTACTCAGCAGGCATCATTGGCTGATAGAGCTAAATCATGATATAAGTATGATAAAATGTACGGTAACATAACAAAGTCAAGGTATTGACAAACCTAAAGTAGCTCAAAAATTGTTGTGCATAGAATAGTAAATAAATCAAATAATAAAATAACATAAAGCATCAACATAAGTAGTCATAATTATAAAACTGGCTCCCATATGTCAATTGGTGCAGAAAGTAACGTGATGTGCCTGGAGAGTACACTCAAAGATAGAATAAAGAAATCATTCATCGCATACAGATAACCAACTCGTTATTTCGCCATCATTTCATTATTTACCAATATTTGACAAGGTACCCACATTCCACAACATTACCAACATATAACAATCTTATCATCATTTATATACTAGTTTGTTAATCGACAATCTATCTCGTATAACTAATTCAATTATCGGCTAGTCATCATATACCTACAAGTCATCATTTATCAACTAACCATCATTTTCAAACTAGTCATTTTACTACTAGAGTACATTTATGTCATTCCACATTATAAGCATTTCCTTATTTTTCAACTTAAGCCAAATTGCCACATTCAATCTCACATCCCTATATCATTAATAATAAGAAGTATATCATCACAGCATAATATGTATATTCGAACTCAAATAGGTAAATATAATCAATAGATGGACTTGAATCGATAAATAATCAATAGCCAAACTCGAATAGATAAATACAATCAATAGACGGACTGGAACCGGTAAATAATCAATAGTGCCATAATTATCTTTGGGATTTTAATTGGGTATATTAATTGAATCAATAACATAATCATCTTCCGTACTCAAATTGAATATATATGTAAATAATCGACATCTTAAGGAGTATGATCAATAGCATAAATTATAACATAATCAATAAGCGTCAACTCTCACATTAACCAACATAACCATCAAGTATCAAGATTTCTCAATATTGCCTCAATACTCATTTCCAAGAGTAATAAGCATAAAAGGTTCGCAAAAGCTAACATGTGTCATAGCATAAAGTGGGTTAAGAGTTCACTTGTAATCCATGAGTTCTATTTTAGGTAAATTCTATAGGATCTAGGCATAAGGTATCTAAATCCACTTTTAGATGTTAAACAAGCCACAATTAGTGCTAAGGTAAAGATTCTTCTTAAGAACTTTAACTATGTCCAATGGGAACTAAGGCAACCTTCATTAGTGTAAGTAATTAAGGCCAAACTAACCCCAAGAATGAGAGTCTAAAGCATTTTGTCTAGCTTGAGTTACCAAAGGATTTCTAATTCTAAACATGAGACATGAAGGATAATTCACCCAAGGCATAAGGAAACAAGCTAAGTGTTTCAACTCTATGGTTTCAAAATTTTCCAAATCATCCAACTAACCCAAGTCTTGTATTTCATCATATCCAACACCTAAAACCCATCCCAAATTAAACACAATATCAGAAGAATACTATTAAATAGTTCAATCGAATAAGGGATAAACCTAGACTGCCTCGATGCTGAATAAATCACCGTTTTCTCCTTTGAGAAGCCTCCTCGAGATGTCAAATTGTCAAAAATACATTTGACTCATCAATACGATAATAACAACACTCATATTGAACCATTGTGTTTTGGGTCCAAAATCATATCAAAACCCCCATATGGGTCCTATTTATGGAAATTATCTATTTGAAATCAAACCCACATTCGTACATGCTGAAGGAATCATTGCCCTACAAAATAGGAGAAGACTAAGATAAATTGGGGATAAAATTAATTCCTCAATATTCTGTGGTTCTGAGTAAGAAATCACTAAAATTCACCAAGAATAAGGTGAATTCTTACCTCAAATTGAAAGATAATTGCAAAAATAAATGTTAATCACGCTCCTAAATCACCCCAATCCTCAATTGCAAGCTATCACACTATTTTGGTTTTCTGGCTCTCAAGGAAGTGATGAAGAATGGATATAATCATAGAAAAGGGGCCACTTTATACCCAGTCTAGGTACTCGAGAGTCACTATCGTGACCCCGAGGCTTGTGATCGCAACAACTTCATCCTTCCAATGTTAGTTACAATCGTGGCCTACATACCAAGATCACGGTACTAGGTTACTGCCAAGGGTATCGCGATTGTAACCCTTGTCTCGCAATAGTAATACACTATTTGAAAAAACAAACTTGAAAATTTCCAAGTCCCTACCAAGCCCTCATGATTCATCCATAATCGCATATACGCAAACAAATAATGTAACCATACCAAATTTGATATTTAAGACTCATTGAAGCACTCCAATTTTCAACCCAAGGTTTTTTTGACTAAATATGGGTCCCACACCCATATTTTAGTTTCATAACTTTACGACCAATAGGTTGAAATAAGCTCGGGTGTCTCAAAACCCAAAGTAAAGATACACTTAGCCTAAAATCGGCATTCTAGAGATTTTAGCGCAGTCAAAATTTGCATATGAGATTGTTTTACTAATGTTTTCACCTGGTGGCCATTTGGAACCATTGAAGACTTCAAAATATAAATGTCTCTAAAAACCAAACAAGCTGCCAGGTAACTAAACTGTTAGTTCCAGCATGTCATAAATAACTTGGGGCAGCTATAGAGAAACTCTAAAAATAAAAATAAGAAGAAATATGAAAGATGAACTGAAGGGTTATTATAATATCCACTTCTGAAGAAACTTTTGTCAGTAAAAGTTAAGGATTATGATATATCTAATGTCCTAAACAGGTGATGATACTGAGTTCGTATCTCACTCTTGATCTCCCAAGTGGCCCCCTCTACTGGGCGACGCCTCCACTTAACCTTAACTACAGGAATCTCCCAAGTGCACAACCAGCTAGCGTTACTAGCCAAAATGAGCATTGGCTCTTCCACAAAGGTCAAATATTTATCTAACTAGATTGAGTCCTATCAAAGCATATGAGATAGATCAATATTGAATCGCTGTAACATAGACATATGAAAAACTGGGTTAACAATGACAAAATCTAAAGGTAAAGACAACTCATAGATTACTTTACAAACTGTTCAAAGATTCTCAAAAGGTCCAAAATATCTAGGACTGAGCTTACCCTTCCTTACAAACCTCATCTCACCCTTCATGGGTGATACATAGAGGAATACATGATCACCAACTCCAAATCTTAAGGCACGAAGCCTACAATCTGCATAGGCCTTCTACCTACTCTGAGCTACTCTCAACCTATCTGGAACTACCCTAACTCAATCCAAATAATCTTGGAGAAAATTAGTACCACGAGGCATAACCTTGGAAGTCTCAAACCAGCCAATCGGAGAACAACATATCCTACTATACAAAGCCTCAAAAGTCACCAACTTCATACTTGAATGATTATTGTTATTATATGAAATATGCCAAGGCTAAGTGTTGCTCCCACTGGCCTCCAAAATCTATAACTTAGGCTCGAAGCATATAGGACTTGAATAGTTCACTCTAACTTACCATCTAGAGTGAATACGACTTAGGGGTACAAGTCATATTGGTGGTTAAAGATTATTTGGTTGCTTAACTTAATCTTATAATTTGTTACTTGGGTTTGATTTGAGTATGAGTGCTCACCATGAGCCATAAGACAAGGTACGAGTCGTACCCAAGACACGTATGGTGGATAGTGTCTAAATCTTCCTTGGGTTTAAATCTGCCAAGGGTACGAGTGAAAGGTATGAATCTTATACTTTGTATACAAATTCATTTGATAAATCATCTGCTAGAAAATATTTAATCCAAAGGTTGAGGCTAGGGTATGAGTAGAGGGTACCACTCTTATTGGAAGGGTACAACTCATGAGGGTCAATCGTATCCATGTGATATGATTTTGGTGCAACTTAAGTAGGGGTATTCTGGAATTTTCCCACTTATCCTAACAAGGTCCCAATACTTTTAACCTACTGAAGGTTATTTACCCTATTATTTCATTCATTAAAACTTAGAAACATTTTTAAACACTTTATAATTCTCTCAAAAGCTTTTGGTAAAGGGAAGCTAGGGTTTCAACTAGAGGGATTTGGGATTTTTCTTTGTGATTATTTCCATCATTCACTTGGTTGAAGGTATTTTTTGTCCCCTCATTATTAATTATAACTATATGCATGGTTTTTATGAGTATTTTCATGGTTTCATTGATTGTATGATTTTGGTGTTCAAATATGAATTAGGGGTTTTGACATTAAATGATTGGTTATGATTTTTCATGATTTTAATTATGTTTTTATATGCATTAATGGTGGTTTTGTATTATTGGATTGCATGGTAATGGTTTAATGGTAATTGGTATTGGTTTTGGTCATATTATGCCCCCAATATGTTTGACAAAATGCTTGTAAAGATATGTTTATTGCATTGACTACTTTTAATGGAACTTTTGCTTGTGTTAAACTTGGTAATATGAATTATGCATGGTTCAAATATTTTAGAAAGGTAAATGGCTAAATAGTTATGCTTGTGGGGAACATGAAATCCCCAAGTGGTTTAATATGGAAAATAGAAGGGCACTTGAATGTCTCCTTAAACCTATAATTGGTTGGCTAAGGATGATACATGCAAGTAAGGATTGGTATGGTGATACCAATATTGATAGCCTTGGTTAATAAATGGATATCGGTTTGGTTATTTAGAAATTGGTTTTAATTGGGAAATAATGGTGAGATGTGTAGTAAAGCTATGGAAGGTAGAGGTCCCAGGTGGACCAAAATTGAAAACTCATGTTTCCTGATATAAGGTTGGTCTTGGTGACCATGTACATAATGTCACACTATATTTTGGGTGATTTACTAGTCATCCTAGGTTTTCTTCCCTAGTTGTGTAACTACACGCACTGTGTCCCTTTCATCAGGGGGAGTTGAAACTATATATCCCATGAGTAGTTTAGGATGATAAATATGGATAGCCCAAGTAAAGGTTTTAAAGGTATGCTAAACCCGGTTCCTTTTCCTGGCATGGTTATATATATATATATATGTATATATATATACATATATATGAATGGTTGTATGTATATAGATGGTTTTACTTGGTTTTATAAATGGCATTATTTTATCTTTATCTTTAGGTCATGCTAGTATTCACCCGCTAACCCATATATTAGCGGTTGTTTACCTATGCTATGCTGGAATTGGCCGTTCTACTATTCCTACATAATGATTGACTTGGTAACAATATTTTGACTGAATTGGTGAGCTTTTATTCTTTTGGAAGACTCCATTTTATGTTCTGGACACTTTTAGACATTTTGTTTTTTTTTTGGATATTAGTTTTAGCTATGGTTTGGGGCATGTCCCAACTAGATTTTATTAATCTTTTGGTTAGAGGCTTCATAGTACTTCTATGGGTTGGAATGGGAAGGATCGATACTGGGTTTGTACTTGGCATTAGAATAAACTGAAGAAATAACATCATTGGATGGTATTATTAGTTAGTCAATTCTATTTTATTTTGGAATTAATTATATTATATTTTGGAACATGTTTTGTTATGGCTTGGTTTATGGATATTATTTTGGTATTTGTTTGTAATGGTTGGATTGTTGGTATGGGATGGTTGGACTCAGTTGGGTAGATCACTGTTGTTATTTTATCCTAGAGTATTTATGAGAGTTGTTGCACTATTTTGCTATATGCTCAAAATTCAACCAATGTAGGGCAGGTGGCAGGAGGTTGGGCTGGGTAATAGGGGTGGTCTCCGATACCTATCGGACTGGGGATGCCCATTATGACAAATCCCCCTATTGAGTCATGTCAACTTGGTATCTAAGCCTAGGTTCATAGTCAATTAGGAGTCCGCAAAGTCATATTGAGTTGAGTCTCTTTTAGGGGTGTGTAGCGCCACTCATAAGGGAGAGGTTACAAGCCATTTAGGAATGTTTCACTTTCTAGGTATTCTATTCTCAAGCTTGGTGTCTCAGTCCTAGAATTTTATCTAATCCTTGTTTGTTTGTCTTTCAGATCATGCCTCATAAATCTTGAACACAAGGAAATTCTTCTATCCTATCTGGGGGTAATGTTGAAGGGGTGCATCCTACTTTTAGGGTTCAAATTCAATCTCATGGTCCTATCCCTAATTGTTCTAGAGTTGTTATGGTTGCTATTTTTCCTCCTCAATGTGAGGTGACTAATGCAGAATTCTGTCATTTTATTCATGCTATTGCTATATTAGTTGCTTCTCAGGCTAAATGGGATGTGTCAGGTGCTTTGTCTGCTGAGGCCACAAGGGTTGGTCTATTTATGAAGATGGGTCCTCCACTTTTTTTAAAGTGAAGGTGGAAGAGGATCCAAAAGACTTCTTGGATGAAATGGAAAAAATATTTTGGGTGATGCAGGCTACCAATATGAAGTGGGTAAACTTTGTAGCTTATCAGCTTAAGGAGGTTGTATATTAGTGGTATGAAGAGTAGGAAAGGGATAGGGGTGATGTGGAAAAATCTGTCTAGTGGGATATATTTTCTAACACTTTCTTAGATCAGTTATTTTCCTAAGAGTTGAATGAAGCATAGATGGAAGATTTTATGAACCTCAAGCAAGGGAAAATATCTATCAAGTAATATGCCTTCAAGTTTCATCAATTGTCAAGGTATGCTCCTGATTTAGTGGCGATATACGAGCAAGAATGAGGAAGTCTGCCTCTGGGTTTAATTGAGATTTGATTTTAGAGAGTAAAATTGCCGTTTTAATTATAGATATTGACTTTTCTAGGTTGACTGTTTATATGCATCAAGTAGAGTATGAAATGAGAAGGCAGGTAGAGTTTAGGGATAGATGGTAAGAGAAATAGGTTTTCTGATTAGGGAGGTGCTCAGTCTCAGGGTGATCGGGATGGTGGAAAATAACAGAAAAAGAAGTGCGGGATTTTTAGTTCCTACTCTTCTGCTAATGCTCCTTATCAGTCGGGTAACAGGCATTATCATGGTGGTGAAAATTTTCAAGCATAGGGTGCCCAATCCCAGGCAATCGGAGGTTAGTCAATTTTTTCATGCCCTCCTTGTTTTGTTCTATGGCCATCGTCATCAGTGTTATTACGATAAAGAAAGTGACAAATTTTTCAAGTGAATCCAAGCAAGCAATCAGCTTAGGGATTGTCTAGTTAATAAAGTTGTTATGGGGGCAAATAAGATCCCTGTGGCTTCATCTTTTGCTCCTACACCTAGTGGCATTGTATATACTTCTGTTATTGCTCCTAGTTCTAGTGTTGTTCAGAACAAGTTGCATGCTTTGGTATCTCGACAAGAATCTAAGGCATCACCTGATGTCGTTACTGGTATGTTATAACTTTTCTCTTGTGAGGTATATTATTTGCTTGATTCGGGGTCAACTCTCTCCTGTGTGACTTCTTATGTGGATGTAGCTTTTGGTTTTTATTTAGAATTTATTTCAGATCTTTTTTCTATTTCAGCCCAGTAGTTGACTCTATTATTGGTAAGAGAGTTTATATGGGGCATGTTATATTTGTTGGTGGATAGTAAGCCTTGGTGGATTTATTTGAGTTGGGTTTGGTGGATTTTGATGTCATTTTGGGTATAGATTGTTTGCACTTTTGTTACGTGCCGTTGGATTATCGGACCAATAGGGGTATCTTTAACTTCTCTGGTGAACCGATAATAGAATGAGAGGGTGGTCTTTTTGCTCCTAGGGGGATATTTACTTCTTATCTTAGAGCTTGGAGGTTAATCTCTAAAGGCTATCTTTATCACTTGGTTTGGGTTAAAGATTCTAACTTGAAAAGTCCTTTTTTCCAGTCACTTCAAGTTATTTATTAGTTTCTAGAGGTCTTTTTGCAAGATCTTCTGGGTGTTCCTTTGAATAGGGAAATCAAGTTTTGTATTGATCTAGTTTCAAACACTCATTCAATTTCTCTTTCTCTGTATAAGATGGCTCCGACTTATTGTGTGGAACTCAAGGAGAAACTTAAGGATCTTCTCGATAAGGGGTTTATTCATCCTATTATATCCTCATAAGGTACACTGGTGTTGCTTGTGCATAATAAGGATGGTTACCTTTGGATGTGCATTGACTATAGGTAGCAAAACAATGTTACGATTAAGAACAAGCATCCTCTTCCAAAGATAGATGATCTGTTTGACCAATTGTAATGTGTCAAGTTTTTTTCAAAGATAGATTTCCGGTTTGGGTACCATCAGCCAAAGATTATGGAGGTGGATATCCCTAAGATGTCTTTTCGTACTCGATATGGGCACTTTGAGTTTTTGGTGATGTTATTTGGATTGACTAATGCTCCAGCGGAATTTATGGATCTGATGAGTAGGGTTTTTCATTAGTATTTAGATCTTTTTGTTATTGCGTTTATTGATGACATTCTGGTCTATTCGAAGGGTAAGGTGGATCATGCTAATCACCTTTGTGTGGTATTGCAAACCTTAAAGAAACAACAGTTTTATGTCAAGTTCTCCAAGTGTGAGTTTTGGTTGAATGCTGTAACTTTCTTTGGTTATATTATTTCTAGTGAGGGGCTCTTGGTATATCCACAAAAGGTTTTTATAGTGAAGAGGTGGCCTATACCCATGACTCTATTCGATATTCAGAGCTTCTTGAGTTTAGCCGGGTATTATAAGCAGTTTATGGAAAGCTTTTTATTGATAGCTACTCCTCTAACTAAGTTAACTCAGAAGAAGGTCAAGGTTTTTTGTTGGATTCTTGTGAAGGGAGTTTCAATAAGTTAAGGATAAGTTAACTTCAACTCTAGTTCTAACTTTGCCAAAAGGAAATAATGGGTTCGTGATTTACTGTGATACATCTCGAGTAGGGCTCGGTTGTGTTTTAATGCAGCATGGTAAGGTGATTGCCTATGCTTCCAGGCAGTTGAAAGTGTATGAATGGAATTATCATACTCACGATTTAGATTTGTTGGCAATTGTGTTTGCTTTGAAAATATGGAGGCATTATTTGTATGGTGTTCATGTGGATATCTTTTCTGATCATAACTGTCTACAATATGTGTTCATTCAAATAGATCTTAATCTCAGGAAAAGAAGATAGCTTGAGCTTCTAAAGGACTATGATATGAGTCTTCACTATCACCCAGGTAAGGCTAATGTGGTTTTTGATACTCTTAGCAGGTTATCCATAGGGAGTTTGGCTCATGTGGAGGAAGGAAAGAGGGAATTGGAGAATGATATTCACCATTCGGCTAATCTTGGAGTTTGTCTCTTGGACTCTAAGGATGGTGGTACAAGAAGTGGTTTGATTTTCTCTTGGTGCGGAGATTAAGGAGAAACAAGTGGTAGATCCTATCTTGATAAAAAAAAATGAGTGACGTTGGTAGGGAAAAGGTAGTGGTGTTTAAGATTGGCGGTGATTGTACTTTACGGTACCAAGGTAGGTTGTGTGTTCCTAATGTCGATGAATTTTGACAAAGAATTTTGGTTGAGATGGATGAGCCGCACTATGTTGTTCATCCTGGCCTAACTAAGATGTATCATGATCTCAAGGAGATCTATTAGGTGAAGGGCATGAAGAGGGATATGGCTGATTTTATGGCCAAATGTATGGTGTATTAACAGGTTAAGATTGAGAACATAAGGTCAGGAGGGTTGTATCAAGAGATTGATTTGCCCAAGTAAAAATAGGTAGTGATAAATATGGAATTCGTTACCAATCTTCCTCGGTCCTGGAATTAATATAATTCAATATGGATCATCCTGGATAGGATGACTAAGTCTTCCCACTCTTTGCCAGTGTGGACTACCTTTTCGGTGCAGGATTATGCGAAGATGTATCTTTAGGATACTATATAGCTGCATGGGGTGCTTGTTTTGATTATTTCTGATCATGGCACATAGTTTACATGTTACTTCTGGTGATCTTTTTAGAAAAGTTTTGGTACTAAGGTGTATCTGAGTACTGTTTTTCATCCGCAGATAGATGCTCAAGCAGAGAGAACTATTCAAATATTAGAGAATATGCTTCGGGATCATGTGATTGATTTTGGTGGAAATTGGGTTGAGCATCTACCTTTAGTGGAGTTTTCTTACAACAATAACTATCATTCAAGTATTGGTATGTCCCCCTTTGAGGCATTGTATGGTAGGAGGTGTAGATCTTCTATTGGTTGGTTCGAGCTTGGTGAGGCGGACATGTTTGGTCCCAACTTGGTTTATCAGGCTATGGAGAAGGTGAAGATTATTCAGGAAAGGCTTAAGGCTGCCCAAAGTCGCCAAAAGTCCTAAATGGATGTTAGGTGTAAAGACTTGGAGTTTGTGTTAGGGATAAAGATTTCCTCAAGGTATCTCCCGTGAATATGGGTAGTGCAGTTTGGTAAGAAGGGAAAGATCAATACCCAATATGTTGGTCCTTATAAGGTGTCGTGGAGTATTTGTAATGTTGCTTATAAGTAGGAGTTTCCTTCTAGCTTAAGCTTGGTTCATCAGTCTTTCATGTTTCCATATTAAAGAAGTGCATTAGTGATACTTCTTCGGTTGTTCCTTTGGAAGGATCGGGTATCTCGGATACTTTATCTTATGAAGAAGTCCCGGTTAAGATCTTGTATAGGTAGGTTTGTTGGTTACGGACCAAGGATGTGTCTTTCATTAAGGTTTTGTGGTAGAACAATTAGGTGGAAGGATCTACATGGGAAGTGGAAGAGGACATAAAGTCCAAATATTCACATTTGTTTTCTTCTCCTGGGATTCGTGCGAAAGGTATGTTTCTTCAACACATCTTTATTTTAAGAGTTTGTTAAAGAAAATATTAATATCTTTGCCTCTTTGTTTTTAAACTTTGTTAAAGATTGGAAATATATTTGATAATGCACATGACTCGTGCATTTGGTTACCCCTACCTTATCCATCATTCGGAGATAAATGTTCCTAATCGGGGAGATTGAAACACCATAGTTTCTGGACCTTAGAAAATTTCCTCGAATTTTGGTCTCCGGACACAATACACCTCATGGGTATGAGCTGTATTTTGGGGTATGAATGGTACAGTCCAGTCGTAAGACTACCAGTATTGGTTAGTGGGATGGATTTTGGTTACTAGAATGGATACGGCTTAGGGATACAAGTTGTATTATTGGTTATGGATTATTTGGTTCCTTAACTTAATCTTAGATTTGGTTACTTAGATTGGATCTGAGTATGAGTGGCTCACTATGAGCCGTAAGCTAAGGTATGAGTCATCCCAGAACTTGTATGGTGGATAGTGTCTAAATCTTCTTTGGGTTTAAATCTGCCAGGGGTACGGGTGGAAAGCACAGATCATATACTTTGGATACGGCTTGGTGAGATGAGTCATATACTGCACAGTGTTTGATCCAGAGGTTGAGGATAGGGTACGAGTAGAGGGTACCACTCATACTGGAAGGGTACGACTCGTGAGGGCCAGTCGTATCCCTATGATGGGATTTTGGTACAACTTAAGTGGGGGTATTCTAGACATTGCCCCACTTATCCTAATAAATTCCAAGACTTCTAACCAACTTGGAAAGTTATTTACCCTATTATTCCATTCATTAACACTTAAGAACTCTTCTAAAACTTTATAATTCTCTCAAAAGCTTTTGGGCAAGGGAAGCTAGGGTTTCAACTAGAGGATTGATTTGGGGCTTGTCTTGGTGATTTATTTCCATCATCATCTTGGTTTAAGGCATGTTCTATTCCCTTATTGTTAATTCTAACTAGAAGCATGGTTTTTATGAATGTTTTCATGATTTCATTGATTGTATGATTTTGGTTTTCAAATATGAATTGGGGTTTCTAAAATTAATGAGTTGGTTATGATTTTCCATGGTTTTAATTATGATTTTATAAGTATTAATGGTGGTTTTGGATAATTGGATTGTATGAGAATGGTTTAATGGTAATTGAGATTGGTTGTGGACTTATTATACCCCCAATGTGTTTGACAAAATGCTTATAAAGATATGTTCATTGCATTGACTACTTTTAATGGAACTCTTGCTTGTTTTAAACTTTGTAAAGGAATTATACATGCTTTAAATGGTTTGGAAAGGTAAATGGATAAATGTTTATGCTAGTGGGTTATATGTAATCCCTCAATTAGTTTAATATGGCAAACGAAAGGGCACTTGAAAGTCCCCTTAAACCTATATATGCTTGGCTATGAATGATACTTGGAAGTAAGAATTGGTATGACGATACCAATATTGATGGCCTTGGTTAATAAATGGATAATGATTTGCTTATTTGGAAATTAGTTTTAATTGGGAAATAATGGAGGGATTTATAGAAAAGTCGTGGAAGGTGGAGGTCCCGGTGGACCAAAACTGGAAACTCATATTTGCCGATGTGAGGTTGGTCTTGGTGACTGTGTGCATGATCTCACATTATATTTTGGAGGATATACTAGTACTCCCAGGTTTTCTTCACTAGTTTTGCGGCTACACGCACTGGGCCTCTTGCAGCAGGGAGCTGAACCCATATAGCCCGTGGATGGTTTATGACGATAAAGCTACACAGTTGATGGAAAAGTTTTAAAGGCATGCTAAACCCGGTCCCCTTTCCCGGCATGGTTATATATATATGTATAGTTTTGTGCATATGGATGGTTTTACTTGGTTTTATAAATGGAATTATTTTATCCTTATCTTGATGTCATGCTAGTGTTCACCCGCTAACCTGTCTATTGGCGGCTATATACCTATGCTATGCAGGAGCCAGCCGTTCTACTATTCTTATATAGTGATTGACTCGGGGATTGCACTTGGACTAAAGTCGTGAGCTTCCATCCTTTTGGAAGTCTCCATTTCATGTTATGGACACTTTTTGGCATTTCGGTTTCATTCTAGATTTTGGTGTTGGCTATGATTGGGGGCATGTCCTAACCGGATTTTATTACTCTTTTGGTTAGAGTCTTTGTGGTACTTCTATGGGTTAGAATGGACGGGATCGGTACTGGTGTTGTCCTTGGCATTAGAAAAAGCTGAAGGGCTAACATTATTGGACGATATTGTTGGTTGTTACATCAAATTTTATTTTTGAATTAATTATATTATGTTATGGAACATCTTTGGTTATGACTTGGTTTATGGCCCTTGTTTCGATATTGGTTTGGTATGGTCAAATTGTTGGTATGGGATGGTTGGACTTGATTGGGTCGGTCACGATTGTGATCTTATCCTAGAGTCTTCATGTGAGCTATTGCACTATCTTGATACATGCTCAAAATTCAGCCAACTTAGGGCAGGCAGTTGGAGGTTGGGTTGGGTAACGGGGGTGGTTATGACTTGGTTTATGGCCCTTGTTTCGATATTGGTTTGGTATGGTCAAATTGTTGGTATGGGATGGTTGGACTGGATTGGGTCGGTCACGATTGTGATCTTATCCTAGAGTCTTCATGTGAGCTATTGCACTATCTTGATACATGCTCAAAATTCAGCCAACTTAGGGCAGGCAGTTGGAGGTTGGGTTGGGTAACGGGGGTGGTGTCCCATCCTGATCTGAATCGGGATGCCCATCACGACAAGTCCCTCGGTCGGGTCGCGTCAAGTCATAACTAAGACTGTGAGCTCAATGCTTAAGAAATTTTCAATGGCAAAAATTCACAGTGTTTCAATTCTCCCACACTTGGACCATTCATCCTCGAATAACGGCACAAGGAATTTACTTGCACGATTAGACCCCAAACATCACTACTCTTACCTTTAAGACAAGAAACAAGAATACCAAGGAATTTATGATCTTCCTTTAACAAAGACAGAAAACAAAGATGCTAAGAGCAACACATAACTTAAGCATGATTTTTTAGAATAGGGAATAGGAACAGATACTTGGACTTCATTCCTCTTCGGCTTCCCAAGTAGCCTCTTCAACCTTGTGGTTCCTCCATTGAATCTTTACCGAAGCTATATCCTTAGTTCGCAACTGACAAACTTGCTAATCCAAGATTTTAACTGGCACTCTCTTGTAAGACAAGGAATCTGAAATACCAATATCTTTGAAAGGCACAATTAGCGATGGATCACCCGCACACTCCCTCAACACTGACATATGGAACACTGGATGAATGGAGCTCAAAATAAAGGGAAACTCCAATTCATATGCAACATCACCAACCTTCTTCAATACCATGTACGGGCTGACATATCAGGGGTTTAACTTTCCCTTCGTACCGCACCCCATTACTACCTTCATGGGAGACACCTTCAAGAACACCTAATCTCCAACCTCAAACTCTTACTCCCTGCACCTTACATCCTCATAGGACTTTTGTCGACTTTGGGCCGTCTTAAGTCTATCCCAAATCACCTTAACCTTCTCCATGGATTGGTGAACCAAATTAGGACCAAACATCTCTCACTCACCAACCTCAAACGAACTAATAGGAGATTGACACCTCCTTCCATACAATGCCTCAAATGGGGCCATCCCAATACTAGAGTGGTAGCTATTATTATACGCAAACTTTATAAGAGAAAAATGGTCAACCCAACTACCACCATAATCAATCATGCAAACTTAAAGCATATCTTCCAATGTCTGAATATTCCTTTCTAGTTATCCATCCGACTGCTGGTGGAAAGAAGTACTAAAGCTCACCTTGGTCCCTAAACCTTTTGAAACAAATGCCAAAAGTATGATGAGAACAGAGCACCATGATCTGACATGATGGAAATAGGCACCCAATGCAATTCAAAATTTCCTTAATCAATAATTTTGAATAATTTGTCCTCACTGGCAAGATGTGAGCAGATTTAGTCATCCTATCCACAATGACCCAAATCGAATCAAACAAATTTTGTGGCCAAGGAAAACCGGTAACAAAATCCATATTAATAACTTCCCACTTCAACATAAGTAACTCAATTGCTTGATACAACCCTTCGAGCCTCATGTGCTCTACTTTAAATTGCAGACACACTATACATTTTAAAAAAAAAGTTGGATACAACCTGCTTTATGATATTTCACCAATATATTTCTTTAAGATCATGATACATATTTGTCGAACCAAGATGGATGTCATAATGCGGCTCTTGTGCCTCGGCCAATATCCTCTCTCGCAACCTATCACATTTGGAATACATAATCTTCCTTGGTGCTTTAAGATACCATACCCACCAATCTCAAAAGCTACAACCTTTTGCTAACCTATATCTACCTTAATCTATATTAAGACAGGACCCAATACCTGGTTCTCCTTTATTTTAGTACCAAGAGATGACTATGCCACTTTTTGCACAAACACACAACCATCCTCAGAGTCTAAGAGACGAAATCCAAAGCTAGTCAGACGGTGAAAATCTTTCACTAACTCCCACTTATCCTCATCCATAAAAGCTAGACTCCATATGGATAACCTGCTAAGAGCATCATTAACAACATTAGCTTTACCTGGGTGATAGTGTAGACTCATGTCGTAGTCTTTCAGCAATTCAAGCTGTCTCCTTTTCCTGAGATTCAGCTCCTTCTAGGTGAATACATTTTGTAGGATCATATGATAAGAAAAGATATCCACATGCACTTTATACAAATAGTGATGCTAGATTTTAATGCAAACACCATAACCAATAACTCTAAGTCATGAGTTGGATAATTTTTCTCATGTACCTTCAATTGTCTAGAGGCATAAGCTACCACCTTACCATGCTGCATAAAAACACAACCCGGCCCGACACGGGATACATCACAATAGACTACAAAACCATCATTTTCTTTAGGCAAGGTCAAGAATAGAGTATAAGTTTGCTTATCCTTTAGCTTCTCAAAACTACCTTCACAAGCATAAGACAATAAGAACTTCTTCTTCTTCTGAGTTAACTTAGTCAACGGGGCAATTATAGAATAGAAACATTCCATAAATATCCTATAGTAAATGGCTAAACCCAAGAAAGATTGGATATCAGAGTGAGTCATGGCTCTAGGACATTTCTTAATTACTACAACCTTCTGTGGATCCACCATGACCGCCTCACTAGATATGGCATGATCCAAAAAAGTAATAGCATTCAACCAAAATTTATATTTTAAAAATTTGGCATACAATTGTTGATATTTCAGGGTTTACAACACAATGCAAAGGTGATCGGCATGATCTTCTTCACTCTTAGAGTACACCAAAATATCATCTATAAGTACAATGACGAACAAATCTAGAAACTGATGAAAGACCCTATTAATTAAGTCCATGAATGTTGTCGAGGCATTAGTCAACCCCAAAGACTTATCTGGAAACCCAAAATGCTTATACCAGGTACAAAAGCAATTCTTAGGAATATTTGCCTCTCTAATCTTCAACTGATGGCACCTAGACTGAAGATCTATCAAAGAAATGAATATTTGCTCCCTGTAACTGATCAAAAATATCATTTATCCTTGAAAGTAGATACTTATTCCTTATAGTTACCTTATTCAGTTGTCGGTAATCAATACACATCCGAAGGGAACCATCATTCTTGCACACAAATTAAATAGGTTCACCCTACAGGGACATACTAGGATGGATAAAATCCTGGTCTAAATTATCCTTTAATTTCTCCAAAGATCCCTTAACTCTACTATAGCCATCCTATATAGGGGAATAATGATTGGATGAGTGTTAGAAACAAGATCAATCCCAAAATCAGTACCTATACTAGGAGGAATACCTGGAAGTTCATAAGGGAAAACCTCAAGGAATTCATTTACTATAAAACATATTGTAAGAAAGGACACTCCAAGTTAAAATCTTTAACCCAATCCAAATAATATATACACCCCCTAGAAATTAATTATTGGGCTCTAAGATATGATATAAACCTCCCCTTAGGTACCAGGGAGCTCCTCTCGAATTTGATAATCGAATTATTAGGAAATTTAAAAATGACTTTACTGGTTAGACAGTCTAAAGTAGCATAACATTAGTGCAAATAATCCATCCCCAATATGATATCAAAATAACCATGCCTAACTCTATTAGATCTACTAGAGTTTTTCTTGCACCAATGGCCACCACACAACCCCTATAGACTCTCCTAGTAACTATAGAGTCGCCTACCGAGGTAGAAATAGAGAATAGGTCCGGAATATACTCAGGACCAAAACCAAAATGCACAAAAACAAATAGGGTCACATAAGAAAGTGTGCACCCCGGATCTAGTAAATAGTACCTATCATGGGAAAAAAGTTTCAACATTCAAGTAATGACATCTAGAGATACCTCAGACTCCTAATGGGTAGTGAGAGCATAGAGATGGTTTTGAATAGTGCCAAAGCCTGAAGAGGCACCATGTGGTGCAGCAGCCGATAAAGAGGCAACATAAGCCTTGATTTCCTAAAAACAATCTTACCCATTAGATAGCTTCTTAGTATATGCCCTAGCTGACCATATTTGAAATACCTATTACTCCCTAAATCATAAAACACCGAATGAAATTGACCACAAAACCTACAAAGAGGATACGATAGAGCTAACTGGGCCTACTAGCATGAGATTGGGCACCCTATTCCATAAACCCACTATCATGCTATGAACGCCGATGACCCAACAACTTCAGATAAGGAGCACTAGCTATAGAGTAGGCACCAAAAATCCCTCACTTTTTTAGCTGACTTTTCACCATATCTACTACTCTGCTTTTGACCTCTTCTATGATCAAAAAATCTAAACTTCTTATTCTGCCTTCCCCTATCTCTACCTATTTTTTCTTCTTTTTCTTAACCTGCAACATATACATAACTAGTCTGGAGATATCCTTATCGTTGTTCAGAAAGGAATCCTTACATTCTAGAATAAAATCATGATACAACCCAGAAGAAAAAATTCTCATTCTAGCCCTCATGCTATATACTAACTCAAGAGCATACTGGACAACTGATGAAACTTTAAGGCATAATCCTTAACCGTCATCTTGCCTTGCCTCAGATTCATGAATTTTTTGATCTTTTCTCCCCCAACTCTTGAGAAAAAAAGAAATCAATAAAATCTCTAGAAAACTCCTCCCACAAGGCAGATCCTGCATCTACACTCCTGATTTTCTACCACTCTTCATACCACTGATGCGCTACATCCTTGAATTGATAGGTTATAAATTCCACACTTTTATCTCATTAATATACATCACACAGAAAATATTTTCTATTTTATCTATGAAACCCTGAGGATCCTTCTCAACCTTTGTACTAGTGAAAACAGGAGGATTCAACCTCATAAATTGGCCAACTCTAGTGGCTTCAAATGGAGTAATAGAATCCATACACTCAGTCTGGGAGGTAATCGACTAAGAGAGCAGATGCATCAACTGGTAAAACTCAACATTAGACACATCATCTCATCATGAGGTATCTGAGGAGAGATTGGAGAAAATGGTGGAAATTTATTGGGATCATTAGAAATAGTAGACCTAGACCTAGTTGAAACCCCAAGAGTACGACGAGCTTTATTTCCATTGTCCTTAGATGCGACAGAAGGGTTCCCATGAATATTAGATCTTATTAGAGGAATGATTTAAAAGTCAAACAAACAAGAATAACAGAGATCTAAGATCTTAGACCGTATAGCCCAAAAATAAAACATAAGAAATAAAAACATTTGTAAATACATCGTAGATTCTCGCTTATCAGTATGATACACACCTCAAGAAGATACTCTACTCAATATGGCTTTTTGTGCACCTAATTGATCTTAAAACTGGTGCTCTGATACAAATTTGAAATGACCTAAACTAGGTCCTGATCGTGTCAGGTATCTCAAGTCCAACTAGGATCAAAGCCCACTGCCAATACACAAACCATTGACTACGTTACACCCTATATCAAATAAATTCCCAACATATAACAAGATAAAAAATATCAATTTAAAGACATTATCGTAAGTCTATAACTATAACCAACCACTAAAAACCAAACAACTAACCAATACCACATATGTCCATAGTAGTTCAACAAAACCTCTAATTATAACCAAAGACTATCCTATTTGGATATGTCCCAGACCGTAGCTAAGACCAAGACCTAAAGAAATATTAAATACATAAAGAAACCCATAGAATGAAATGGGTTTTCCTAAAGTATGGAAGCTCACCACTTCATTTTGACTCATGAGTTGATTCTAAAATCTCTTAGTCGCTGAGCTAAAGTGAAAGTATGGTCAATTCCTACATCGCGTGGGGATACGATGTCGGATGATGGTTAGGGGTGAATTCTAGTATGCAACTCAGGTATAAAGCTAAAGTAATGCCATCAATCCAAAAATAGTCAAAAAAATATGCATAACCATATGCAAATACATTTACCTATATATATATACCATGCCGGGATAGGGAACATGGTTTAGCATGTATTTTAAAACCTTAACTTGGGATGTGTAGCTTTACTATCATAAGTCCACCCATGTGATATATGGGTCTAGTGTTACCCCCTTAATAGGTCTCAGTGTGTGTTAGCTGCACAAACTGAAGATGTTATAGGTGGCTAAGGATTTCCTTATACCCTTCACCTTCTATGATACATATGTAAGTGTATATACTTGGGGGATTCCCTTGTACCCCACAAGTATATGATCATCAATACCAACCCTCATATCGCCAACCATGGGTTTTTAGTGTCTGTACTTTGGACTAACACCTTCACGGCTAGCTATCACAACCCCTATTATTGCCAAAATAAAAAAATTAACACATAACAAAACCACCAGTTCCAACAGTCAATTATTAAGTCATTAATAAGTGGTATCTTCATACTAACTTATCTTAAAAGCAATGATATTAACCAACACTCTCGGTATTTTGAAGTACCCCACAAACTCCATTACTAAAATCACTTGGACGATTCTTGTGTAGTTTACAAGGTTTTCATAATCATTCACTAAGGGATTCCATTGTGTAGACACCTAATTTTATCCCTCCCAAGTCCAATTTTATTCATTTTTACCTCACATTATCATACACCCTCACCCACGTGATTATACGCCACAAAAATAACAAATAAAACTTTAATAAACCTCTAACAAATTAAAACCCTAATATTCTCTTATCCTAACAAAATTTATCCCAACCACCTTACCACCCCATTCCCCTACTCTTTAACCCCACCCCCTATGTTTCTTTTTTAAGAAGAAAGAAAAAGAAACATAAGAGAAGAGACACACACAAACAAGGAAAAAGAAAATAGGGGAGAGAACACTTGATTCTCTTTATTCTCATACTCATGAACACATAGTGAGATTGAGAGGGAAGGAAGAATAGAGAGAGGGGGAAGAGTAACAGACATAGAGAGCAATGAAGAGAGAGAGAGAAGTGATGGAATGAGAGAGAGTAATAAAAAGGATGATGTAAGAGAGTTTAAGAGAGAAGAAATTGACCAGATATTGAGTTTTTCAACCATTCTTCACCGAAAATAACTTTACCCATTTTGCTTTCACTCTAAAATTTACTGGAAAACACAATTAAACCTATTTTCATCATTAAAATCAGAACCTTCTACTTGAATCAGCCTAAAATCAGCATGTTCGGGTTGATTCTGGCCTGTTTGGGTTGAATTCGGCAAGGTTCAAGTTGATTCAGCGATAATTGGTGTGTGGGTCTCGTTAATTTCTTTTCATAGTTCTTGTTTTTGAATATTTTTCTATCACTCTATGGATTTTATATTTGAATCGAATTTTAGAGATTTTCATAGCAGAGTTGGTTCGTAGTCGAGATTGTGGTACCCGTTGAGGTTATTGGATGCAGGTTCTACCGGTTTTAATCAAAATAATACATCAATCTTTAAAAGTGTCATTGAGGTCCAATTCTATCTTTTTTTCTTTAATTTTTACATAATCGTGAATGATTTGTGTGTTTGGTATATTGGAATTATGATTGTGTATTGTTTGATGTTGGATTTAAATGTGGAAACTTGAATTGGTAGTCGAAGAATTGTTTAATTATTCAATGAATGGATGTGGGAAGGGATTGGTCTCAATAAAAGCAAATTTGGATAAATTTTAATTCATTGATGATGTTGAATGTGATAGAATCATAATAAATCGAGTTGGGTAGGCAAATAGTAGGTTGGGTAGGCAAAGTTTTTGATCTGTGATTATTGAATGATGAAATGTTTGTGGAGTAGTTTTGATTTATGCATTGGGATCTATTGTATTCATTTGGCTAGGGGATGCCTCGAGGGATTTGTATTAATTTATCCGGAGAATGCCCCGAAGTATTATGTACTTGAAGACGGCGCACGATCAAGGCCCAGAACGTCGAGTGGGGAAAGAAATGGAGCGTAGTTAGGATTATACTAGAATAGAATATGTTTATATTTTCATATTTTTTATTTTATTTCGGGACTGTATAATTGGACTGAACACTAAATTTTGGATTATTTTGTTTTGTTTTGCTTGATTAATTGTTTTACATGCTTTGTGTGGTTTATATATTCGTAGTGTCAAATTAGCCGATATGCTCTACAAAGATACCGTGGTCGAGCCATGAGATTTGGGGGTGCCTAACACCTTTCCCTTGGTAAATAGAATTTCTTAGTCAGAATCTCTATTCGTGGATCAGTTTTATTGAGTCAAAACTATTTTAAAAATGGATACCCAAGGGTGACCTTGCACACTCGATTTATGCCAAGTGGTGACTCTGAGTTTTGAATATAAAAGGTCCTTTTCGAAACAAATTTTTATCTTTTGTCACTTTGATAATAAAACCCTTTGGAAACCTAAATCATAATCTTTTAGGGTTGAAAAAGGGGTGTGAAAGCTCTGGCAACACTATTGGGGAACCTTTTTAGAATTTGAGCTTATTTTTGCAATTATATCAGCTTAGTTTTGACATTATGACTATATAGACATTGTTTGTGTTATTGTTTGTATTTGTTTATCGTTGTTGAGTGCCTACGTGCTACATCTTTATAGTTTTTCTCTTATGTGTTACCGCTTTATATCTGCCATCATTTGCATAACCCTAGTCAATTCTTTCTGTAACAAGTTCTGTAGTACATGTTATGCACACAACCTATAGTTGAGTCACCCTTATTTTTAGCAGGGGTAGCCGTCAACTGGTATGGAGTAGGTGGAAAGCTAGCGCAACTACTATCGACCATACGCTCCGTCGAATAGCCTTGTTAGTGAACCCCAACGTAGGTCAGCTTTTAGATCATGCTTATTTGCTTCATATTGATATTTAGCAGGACCCACTTAGCCCTTTGTAGGAGACTCGCCTCTAAAGCATCACTAGGTGCTAAATGTTGCATTTTTGAAGCTAACGTGGTCATTTGATAAACTGATTTGGGGAAAACATTTGGTAAAAGTAAAGTATGTAGACAAGAAACCATTTCTTTATGGCTTTTGTTTTTCACAATTCAAAAATTCAAAAAGATTTCTTTATTTTCTGCACTCATTTGATCAAAAATCAAAACATCAAAAAGATTTCTCACTTTGTTTCCTTTAGCATGCATTCATAATTCAAAATTTTCAAAAAAAAGATTTTTAGCAGTTTTTATAAAAGAAAATGAAAAATGGTAGAAGTTTTGTACATTTCATATAGCGAAAATGCCAAAAGATTTTTTTCTCTTTCATAGTTATTGTTGTCAGTTTTGTGTGAAGTGTCTAAGTGAAAATCCAAAAGATTTTTATTTCTCATCGTCCGCCTATAATCACGTCTCTCAAGTCAAGTCTTAGTTCATTTTAATCCTTAATTGTCCAATCTGGAAGAACTACACACCCTTGATTCTCCTCTCTCGGAAGCGAGATACGTAGGCAGCCTATTGTTTGTTCGGGGATCTTATTTCAAAAATCCAAAAATATTTTCTTCACTATTCATTTAGAGTAGATGTCATATACATCTTTAAAAGAAAACCACAAAAGATTTTCCTTTAATAGGTTCAAAATTTGTTTTCATATGAAATTCAAAATCGAAAATCCTAAAAGAGTCTTCTTTGGTAATTATAGGTTTCATTTGGCATAGGGATGTTAAATCTGAAAAAAGCAAAAATAGATTTTCGTCAATTCTTTTGATAATTTGTTATTTTCTTTTCTTTTTAAAGTTTCAACAAAAAGAACAAAAATTAAAAAGAGTTTAATTGTTAATTTTGGTAAGACTTCACGAACTACACACAATTGATTCTCCCCTTTCAGGGGTGAGATACATAGGTGCCCTTCCAGGGTTCAGTGATCTTTTCCAAAAAAAAAAAAGAGAAAAAGAGAAAGAAATGAAAAAGAGGTTTTGAGAAAGTGTTTAACTCTAAGGCATTTGCAATCTCTTGTCCAATTAGTTTAAGGTGGTTGGTTTATGGCATTTTGGGCTGGTCCTCCATATTGCTCCAAGTCACAGAGAAAGTTACGGCTAACAAGGATACCGAGTTTGTTGTCACTAATCATATAGGGAGTTCGGGGAATAAGAATGTAGAAGTTAATGAAGAGATTCGGAAATTAAGACAATAAATGATAGAAATGCATCAAGCTTGGGCTAATGGGTTGCTGCCTCCTCCATTTCCCACTGATAATCTGGAATATCTTTCTAATTTGCATCCAGTTCCATATGTACAATTCCCTATTTTGGTCGACACGCCACAACATGCATCAAGACCTACTCTGGGGAAATAGTATCCAAACACTTCCAATATTCATTTCCTCACTCCTCAATATAAAATTATCACATGCTTAGCTCCACCTTCTATTCATGCTTTTGCAGTCCCACTCCCGTCTGAAGCTCCTTCTTTTAATGTTAATCCAACGGTTGCGATTCCTCACTCTACAAATTGAATAGTTTTAGTGATCAACATTATGCTCCTGAGACGACATTTAAGATGACTGGTCCTTACGACTACACTCAACCGCCTGAATTTACACCTAACACTAAGAAGCCTGTTATGACAGAAGAACAAGAGGAAATGGCTAGAAAATTGAGAAGTTTGAAACTGACTATGAAAAACTTACAAGGACTGTGGGGGTACAAAGGTGTCTCATATAAAGATCTGTGCATGTTTCCAGGTGTACATCTTCCTCTTAGTTTTAAAATGCCGACTTTTGAGAAGTATGATAGACATGGTGATCCTGTAGCACATTTGAGATGCTATTACAACCAGCTAAGGGGTGCTGGAGGAAAGGAAGAATTACTCATGGAATATTTTGGTAAGAGTCTTTTAGGTCTAGCTTCAGAATAGTTTGTTGACCAAGACATCGACAAGTGGAATAGATGGTGACCTGGCTAATGAATTTGTGCAACAATTTCAATACAATATGGAGTTGACTCCTAACAAGAAATCCTTAACTAATATGAAGAAAAAGAGTAATAAAATTTTCAGAGAGTATACGATTAGATGGCATGAAGAAGCTGCTAGGGTGAAACTACCAATAAAAGAAAGTAAGATAGTAGAGGCATGTATTCAAGCACAGGATGAAACATATTATCAACCCTTGTTACCCGTATTAAGCAAGACATTTATTGAGGTGCTCAAAAAGGGGGAGATGATAGAGGATTGAATTAAGACCGGTCTCATTGTGAGTTTTACAACATTGAAAGCAACTACTCAAGAAATTCAAAAAGGTTCGGCAAGTGTTAGAGGAAAGAAGAATGGGGAAGATGCATCTACCATTGTAGTTGGAAAACAGTAATAGGCAAGAGGACCACACCATGATTACCCATAGGCTCAAACCAAAGTTTATGCCCAACCTCCATAAAATCTTTCCCAAAATCCATTATATTCCATTCACCTGCCTTAATATCAAGTGTATAATTCTCAACTAGATGTTCAACCCCCATCTTACCCACACCGGAGTGTGCCAACTCTGCCAAGTCATTCTCCAACTCCACATACATACCGGAGCCCTTCTATGCCTAGTTTTCAATTTAAGCCAAACAATGAAATGAGATTGAAGTAGAGGGATAGTTTCACACCAAGTGAAGAGTCATATGCCAGTTTATTTAAGAGACTGGTACAGTAGGGCATGATCACTCCTCTCCTTAGGTATACTCCTGACCCACATTCAAGAAATTTTTATCCTAATGTACAATGTGCATATCATTTTAATTTTCAAGGTCACAGTATTGAAGATTGTCATGCCTTGAAAAGAGAAATAAAAAAGATGATTCAAGATAAATTAATTATGGTGGATAACATTGATAGGGAAGAAAGATCTAGTCATGCTGATATGCAAACCAGTGGCTAAGATGTAAGGCTGAGCAATTGAAAAGTCACCCCTCTCCCTACTAAGAAGTGGTCTGGTAGTTTGTTTTGTTTTATTTTTTGTTATCCGAATTATTCCAAGGTTGTAGTTCGGGATCTATCTTATTTTGTCCCTTTGTCGTTATGTTCAAACCCTTCTATCTTTCATTTTTATTAAATGGAGTGTTTTTTTTTATTTTGTGTTTTAAATATATGTTGTTTATTTGTTTTCATTACATAGTACATTCTGTGTTGACTCTAGTGATATAACATGCTAGTGAAATTTTCAGCCAGATCTTAAAATCTAGTTTAAGCATATTGAACCAGCGGGTTAAAGTTAAAAAAAGAGAGCATATGAGAAAGTAGATAGAGTGTTGAGACATTTGGTGACAAGTTAAGGTAATTATTTTGAGAATCACAAGAACAACTTGGTCATCGATCGAAAGGAAGGTCCCAATTAGGTCAAATAATAGACGTGTGATCCCTATATCAAGAGAAACAAGAATATAATCAGATCTATAAAAGCATAGATAATTTGACGTGGGGAATGTACAACAAAGATTGAGTTGTATGTTTGGCAAATATAGAAAAAAAAGTGGCACACATGCTCAATCAAAGTTAATGTTGTAAAAGATGTCACAAATGATATTTATCTTTCACTTTCCTATTGCATGATATGTAGTTGCATTATCAAGGATTGATATTACGAAGACATTTCATTCAACTATCCAAAAACTATGTCATCCTTTGTTCAACCCATTTAAGCCTTAGTGTTATTTTATTTTATACCACTATTTTGGAATCAAGATAGATTTAGCAACGCTCAAAAGAAAAGTGTCGAGCAAAACAATAGAGTCAGAAAAATTTCAAAAAAAAAGAGAAAAAAAAAGAAGAAATATGTCCAAAAAGAAAAAAAGAGTGTCAAGAAAAATAAATTTAGAAAATTTCAAAGAGAAAAAGAGTCAACAAAAGAAAAAAATTAGAATCAAGCAAAAGAAAAAGCTGCCAGAACTATGCATGACCTGATTCTCCTCTTTTGAGGGTGAGATACGTAGGCTGCCCTACTTAGGGCTCGATCCAACCAAATAAACAATTTAGAGTCACCCAGCCAAAAGAAACTGGGGCATGAATTAATGCTTATTTTTTGAGTCGATTCCAAAAGTTGTAAGTCCTACCTCACTTCAAGTGTTGTTTGGGCCTCATGTCATCATTTCTTTCTAACCTTATCCAAAAGACAAGTTACAATCAAAGAAAGACCTTCAGATCAATATCTGAGAATGCTAAGACTAATCATACAATGGATATGATGACACATTTTGGGAACTACTCATCTTCCATAGCATAAGAAATTAGGAGAGAAATAAAAATGAGAGTCTTATTAGTGAAAACATTCACGGGCACCATAAGGCGATGGTAAGTTGAGAGAAATAAAAATAAAAGAGTTTTATTGGTAAAAACCCTCACGAGCACCATAAGGCGATGGTGAGCGGAGAGAAAAATAAGAGAGGCTTATTGGAAATAAAACCTTCAATGTGCTACTAGATGAATGAGCTCTTCGAATGTAATGGGTCCAAGCAAGTAACTTAGTTTCAAAACCGCTAAATCAAGAACAGTTGGTAGAAAGTTTGGGTGGAAAGATCTGGTAGCTGATCCAAAATGCATGGCATGATCATTAGAGTTGACAGTAATTTCTACGTAAATTTTTTATTTCATTATTTCAAATGGGTACATTCATTGTCTTTTCTTTCCTCTCTTTATTTTCTTTATTTTATTTTATTTTCTTTAGTCAGTTATCAAAATACAAATCATTGTCATTTTTCTCTTGTGTTTAAGTCAAGTCCATGTCAAAATAAGTCAGAAAAGATTTCAAAATTGGCTACCATCTTCTTCAATTGTGCAAAGCAAGACCAAAAACCAATACATGAAAGAGACATGATTGTGAGCCAAAATAAGGCATGCAAAAAGTTCTATCAACTGACAAGTCTGGGAACTCATGGAAATACCAAGGTTTAAAGGGTTTATCTGGAAAGCATGACAAAGCAGAGATATTGTATTTGTTTCAGAGTCACTCTTAATAATTTTAGCTCGGGTCAATGATGCAGCAAGTTAGTGACACATGTTAATGGTTGAAAGCAAGATTAAATATGACAGGGGCAAGAACGATTTCCATAAGAACCAATGCCACAAACCAGCCACCATGTTTTTAAACTAACAAGTTTTCTTTGTATAAAATAGGCACACACATTACCTTCGAATCAAGGATTTCAAAGCCTAAACATCAAAGGCCGTAATATCCTCACTTCTACAAATACAAGAGGCAATGTTGCTATACAGATTTGGTATTCAAAACTATGGTAAAACTCATAATCCAATATCTGTAGGAGACAAACTTCCTTATTTTGGTAATTCAAGCAACATTTGTAAGGAGACGCACTTCCTTGTTTGAGTAATTCAAGCAACATTTGTAAGGGGACGCACTTCCTTGTTTGGACAATTCAAGAAACATTTGTAAGGAGACACATTTCTTTATTTTGGTAATTTAAGCGACATTTGTAAGGAGATGCAATTCCTCATTTAGGTAATTTAAGTGATATTTGTGAGGAGACGCACTTCCTTATTTGGGTAATTCAAGCGACATTGGTGAGGAGACACACTTCCTTTCTTAGATAATTCAAGTAGCATGAGGAGACTCACTTTCTTGTTTGTTTAATTCAAGCGCCATTTATGAGGAGATGTACTTCCTTGTTTATTTAATTCAAACTGCATTGGTAAGGAGACATATTTCCTTGTTGGGTAGTTCAAGAGACATTTGTTAGGAGACATAGTTCCTTGTTTTGGTAATTCAAGCGGAATTGGTAAGGAGATACACTTTCTTGTTTGTTAATTCAAGTGGTATCATAAGGAGACGCACTTCCAAAGAAGACGCACTTCCAAAGGAGATGCACTTCCTTGTTTAGGTAATTCAAGTGACATTTGTAAGGAGACGCACTTCACTGTTTGGGCAATTTAAGTAGCATTTTGTAAGGAGACAAACTTCCTTATTTGGGAAATTCAAGTGACATTTGTGAGGAGACGTACTTCTTTGTTTGGGTAATTCAAGCGATACTGGTGAGGAGACATACTTCCTTATTTAGGTAATTCAAGCGGCATTGGTAAGGAGATGCAGTTCCTTGTTTTGGTAATTCAAGCGGCATATATGAGGAAACGCACTTCCTTGTTATGTAATTCAATCGGCATTTGTAAGGAGATGCACTTCCTTGTTTTTGTAATTCAAGCAACATCTGTAAGGAGACGTACTTCCTTGTTTGGGTAATTCAAGCAACATCTGTAAGGAGACATACTTCCTTGTTTGGGTAATTCAAGCTGCATTTGAAAGGAGACACACTTCCTTGTTTGGTAACTCAAGTAACATTGGAGCCCACCCAAAGTACAAGGCGAATAAATGAAAAGTCAAGCAACAAGGTGAAACAATTGAAATCCAAGCAACAGATTAAAAAATAGCAAAGTCAGGAGCCTGCCTGAAGAATAGGGTGATGAAAGTAAAGTCAAGAGTCCAAAAGAAGCTACGTAGATAGGATTTTTTAATTTCATTTATGTTTTAACTTGTAGTTTTCATTTTTGATGTAATGACAGAGCCGTGGACCGGAACCTGAATAAAACCTCGCCCGACTCTCTAATTCGGTATAGTCCCTCTTCTTTCAGTCCTTGGGGATAGCTGGGACTTGATTCCCTTATAGCTAGGGATAAGTATGATGTCCAAATTAAAGACTTGGTTTCCCTTCTTCCTTTTGTTTCATTATATTTCATTTTTTTTGAATAATGGTCGGGACAAAATTTTATGTCGTTGTTTACTTCTTTATCTGAAAATACTTTAGGTTTACATTCAAAGGGGGCATGCTCTAGACACCTAATTTTGTCCCTCCCAAGTCCAAATTTATTCATTTTTACCTCACATTATCATACACCCTTACCCAAGTATTATGTACATGAAGACGGCGCATGATCAAGGCCCGGAAATCGGGTGGGGAAAGCAAAGGAGCGTAGTTAGGATTATCCTATAATAGAGTATGTTTATATTTTTATATTTTTTATTTTATTTTGGGACTGTATAATTGGACTGAACACTAAATTTTAGATTGTTTTGTTTTGTTTTGCTTGATTGATTATTTTGCGTGCTTTGTGTAGTTTATACATACGTAGTGTCAAATTATTCGATATGCTCCACCAAGTGTTCGTGGATCAGTTTTGTAGTGTCAAAACCGTTTTGAAAAAATATTTCCAAGGGTGACTTGGCACACCCAATTAATGCCAATTGGCGACGCTGAGTTTTAAATATAAAAGGTCTTTTTCGAAAAAAAATTTCATCTTTGGTCACTTTGATAATTAAAACCCTTTCAAAACTTAAATCACAATCTTTTCAGGTTGAAAAAAGGGGTGTGACACATTGTACCACACAAGGTTTTAAAACCATCCTTAACCATTTAACCATTGATACCAAGCATTAGTTCAAGAAACAAGCCAAACCAAGTGGTAATGCAAAGACCAAAATCAATTATACAAGTGGATCGAGGTTACTATCTATTTCCATACCAAAACAACGTTTGTATCTCTATTTCCATCCACCATTCTCGTGCACCCCTAATACATTTACCAACCATCAATATAAGCACAACAGTTTCATAAGTATCATGGAAAAAGTATTTATGTAATTTTTATTAAAAACCTCAACCCATAATTCAAAACCTAACATAAATATCTCATGAACAATACTTTAAATCATATTCTTTTACAGAATTAACAATGAGGAAAGAGTCACATTCCTTAGACAACAGAAGTTCACAGAGAAATCTCCCTTGGAAGCCCCAATTGATTAATCTCTGGAAAACCCTAAGTGTTCTTGACCTTGAGGACTTGACAGTCTTTTGAGAAGTTAATTAATTTGTTTTAGAGGTTTAATGATACCCTAAGGAGGTTATAAAATAAGGTTTCAAGTTGGTCAAATAGGGAAATATCCAGAATACCCTTAACTTAGAAACTAGAAAAAGATCGCCTTTGATTATGAGTCAACCATTGACTTGTAACCACTTTTCATGACTCTTCACCATGAGTCGTAACAAGGAAAGTCTCACAAAGTACACAAACTGCTATCCTGACAACTCAACGAACCAACATGAAAGGAAACCCTACAACATGTATGATACAATCGTAGTCAACAAAGAACATAAATTGGTTAAACACTGGACATGACACGATTTAATCCTATGACTCACTATAAGTCCTTACATCTCGTAGTGAGCCATTTGTACTCAAAGTAGAATCATGCCACTAACTTACATGATTTGGTTATGACTCTTCTTAGCGACTCATCATGAGTCTTTATGACATGTGCCCTCAAGTAGTACCAAGGATAGAAACTCAACACCAAACATTAGTCACCTTATGACTAGGATCAATTGACCCATCAAGATGCTATACGACTCGTGGAGTCAAGTCATAACCAAGACAGTGAGCAGAAAGCTCAAGAAATTTTCAAGGGCATAAATCTGAGGTTTTTTAGATCAATCTAAAAAATCTATCTCTCTACCAGAGAAACACAGGGAAAATTATTAGGAAATACCTCGGGAAACTCTCAAACCATAGAGACAGATTGTAAGGAGGGACTCTTCGAGTTAGAATCTTTAACCTGGACCAGGTGATAGAGACACACATTAGAAATCAACTTCCTGGCTCTAAGAAAAGAAATGAACCTTCCCTCAGGTATTAATTAACTACTTTCCCACTTAATCATTGGTTCATTAAAAAATTAGAAACTAACCCTTTGGGTCCTGCAGTTATGATATGCATAGAATGAATGGAGCCAATCCATCCCTAAGATAATATTAAAATTTAACATCTCCAGCTCTATCAAATCTACCAAGGTCTCCCTACCACAGATAGATATCATACAACCCCTATAGACTTTTCTAGCCACAATATAGTTGGCCACTGGTGTAGACAAAAAAAAATCAGGAATATAATCAAAACTAAAACTAAAATGAATAGCCACATAAGGTGTCACATAAAAGGGGCAGACTCAGGATTAAGTAGACAATATACATCTCGAGATAAGTTTTTGGTATTACAGTAACAAAATTAAGAGATGCCTTAGAATCCTAATGGTTGACAATAGCAAATAGATGATTTTGATCAGTGCCAGAGCCAGAAGTAGCATCCTTTGGTGCAGGAGCCGAAGAAACAGCAACCCGGGCCTTATTAGCCCAGTAGCAACATCACATTTTTTTGATCAAATTTTTTGGTGGCCTTGTAGGCCATTTTATTCATTCAAAAAATATTTTAAGAAATCAGTCCAGTTATATGGCCCATTACAAAAAACACAACAAAATATTTTTTTCTATTTAAGACCCAGCCCAAAGCCAGGTTCTTTCATTTACAAGAGTTAGTTTCCCTAAATGGTTTGGCTCATCTTTCCTAATCTACTCTTTCTTAAAAAATGATCCCCTTTAGTAGCCACCAGAATCTACTGCTCTGCCTTCTCCTCTTTTAGGTATGCTTCCATCTTGCTCCTTCATTGTTTAATATTTTCCAGATCACATCGGAGTATTCACTATTTGGAGGTAATCCTTAGAACTCTACTTTATCCTTTTCTTTCTTGCTTATTTTCTGTATGAATGTTATTCTCATAAGGAAAGGGTTGCCCACCAGTGTATGGTTGTGTAAGAGGTAGTCATCTAGAGTTTACAGCCCTACCAGAGGTGTTTTACTTTATCTTATCTTTTTTATTTGTTTATTGATTAGATTTGAACTTTTTGTATCTCTTTGTAGATGTTTTTATCCTTTCATAGACTAAAATCTGATGGTATCTATTCTTAACTCCGTGCATGATCGTTGATGAAGGTGACGTCATACCCCTGCATTTTAATGTGCTAAAAGTGATGGAAAAACTCTAATTTGTACAATTGTAATGACCCTTAAAGGTCATATTCTTATGTAAATATGTTTTCTACTTGTGTGTATTTCTTTCCTGCTCCTTTGACTATGCTGTAGTTGTATGTGACTTAAGTCTCCTTTTTCTCCACGTTAAAGTAGGAATTTGTTCTTTTTTTTATGTTGATAATTCTCATTCCTCTTACTGATAGCTTATTAAAATGCTTATACTCCTGCATTAGTGTGTTGTTGACTGCCAGGTTAGCTAAATAATCAACCATCTAGTTGCCTTCTCAAAATATGTGTCTTATCTAAACTTTTTGTCGACTAAATTTAGTGAAAATTGTATCCATTATCTTTTAAATACCATGGAACCTTTCAATCTCTCAACATGATATTCTCAAGGGTAATGAATATGTTTCCAACTCTGTTTGGTGGAATCCCCTAGCTGCATTGATTTTTAAAGCTTCATAAACTGCTTCTGCCTCTGGTTACATATTTGTTGCATACCCTATCTGTCTATACTGTGCATATATCAAATCACCTTTATCATCCCTTATACAAAATCCATATGCACTTTCTCCTGGATTTTTATTGCTTGCACCATCTGTATTGAATTTCATTCTACCTTTCTTGGGGAAACTCCAGCATACTGTATGATGATATATTGTAGGCTTATATGCACCTAAGATATTCACCATTTCCATCCAATTCTTCCCTATCACTTGTATCCGTGGTGACAGCATAGTCATTATTCATTGCAGTAGCAATATCACTTGAAGGACAGTTCCTCTAAATGTGGCCAGGCTAGCCATACGTAATACACTTATTCCTTCTCTCATCATAAAATCCACAGTGTAACCGTCCACAAAATCTACAAAGAGATTACTATAGGGATGAATGGGCCCCACTGGCCTGAGATTGGGAACCTTGTGCCTTAAACCCACTGTTTCTCTGAAAGTGACGATCACCAAATGACCTAGGATAAGAACACTAGCCATCGAAAATGAACCCAAATTGACCTACTTCTTCTTAGACAATTTTCCACCATCTCTACCACCCTATTGTTGACCTCCACCCTGATCTAAATACCAAAACTTCTTACGCTGCCTCTCTTCCATCTCTACTTGGTCTCTTTTCCTCTTCAACATATTGCTTATACACCATAAATCTAGAGATGTCAAAATACTCATTTAACAAGGCAACCTTTCTCTCAAAAATCCAATCATGGGACAACCAAAAAACTAAATTTCTCATTTTAGCCCTCATGCTAGATACTATCTTTGAGCATAATGAGCTACCTGATGGAATTTTAAGGCATACTACTTGACAGTTATTGTTCCTTGCTATAAATTGACAAACTACTTATCTTTATCCTCTCTCTACTCCTGAGCAAAGAAGCGGTCCAGAAAGGCACTAGAAAAGTCATCCCAAAATGCCACCTCCACATCATCATCCCTAGACTGATCCCATTCTTTATATCATTGATACACTATATCCTTCAACTGATAAGAAATGAACTCTACTCCCTTTATATCAGTAGCATACATCACTCGAAAGATCTTATTCATACCATCTATGAAACCTTGAGGATCCTCCTCAACCTTAGTGCCAGTGAAAATCAAAGTATTTAACCTCATAAACTGCCCGACTTGAGAAACCTCAAAAGAAGTCATAACAATACCAGTAGGACCTAACTGATGTTACTGAGATATTACCAATGGGGTCAATAGATGAATAGAACTTTCGAACTTAACATTAGTAATATCTCCTGGAGTAACTGAGCAGGAGTGTCACTAACGGAAGAAGGATCAGTAGGGATTGGTGCAACATCATGAGGGAAAAGTAGAAGCAGCGGACCTAGATCGAGTTTGAATCCTATAAGTAGGACAAGTCCTGCTCACATTGTCCTTATGCGAGACAGAGGAGTTTCCACAAACATTAGATCTATCGGGAGACATAATTTGAAAAGCGAACAAATGGGAATTAGAGGAGACTCCAACACCCTAGACTCTACATCTTGAAAGTAGATCACAAGAAAGAAAAATATTCTTAAATGCCTCGTAGCCTCTCTCTTATAAGTGTCGCACGCTATACATCCATAAAAGATACTTTACATCACATGAATTTATGGACACCCATTGATACCCAACCTAGGGTTTGATACTAACTTTATCATGACTCGGACCAGGGTCTGGCCATGATGAGTATCTCAAGTCTAACAAGGACCAGAGACTACCCCTATGCCTAGTCAAATTGAACACAATTTAAGTATAGCAGTGGAATTTCAAACATATCACAAGACAAAAAAGTACCACTCAAAAAGAGTCAAAAGAATTCAACAACCAAACCCAAATCCACATTAATCTATAAAGACTCTATCCAAAACCAAATTAATTTATGTCGGGACATGCCCTCGAAGATACCCAAAACTAGACCAACAAAAAGTATATGACATAAGGAAACCAAATTATAAAATGAGGTCTCCTAAAGTATGAAAGATCACCACTTCAATATGACTCACAATCTATCTCATGACCACCTAGTCACTGCATAGGAAAAACAAAAATATTTTTGGTTCCTACATCACGTGGGGATACGACATCCAAAGACGGTTAGTGGGATGAGTACTAGCATATAGCTCAGGGAATAGGGATAAAATGATGACATGATAAATATTTCAAAATTATTCAAAGCCAATGCAAATAATCATATTTATATATAAGAATGTCATGCTGGGAAAAGGAACAAGGCTTAGCACAAAGTAAAATATTATCCTGGACTATGTTGCTCAATCGTCATACTAGGAGCCCATGGGGTATATGGGTTTAGTTCCCTTTGCTGAAAGGGCCTAAGTGTGTGTTAGCTACACGAACCAAAGGTATCAAGAAAGACTAGGAAATGCCCTGACCCCACGTCAATACAAGATACGAATATATCAATAGTGTGAACTAGGGACAAGGTCATCAAGACAACCCTCACATCAACAAACATGAGTTTCCAGTACAAATAATTATAGATCCACACCTTCACAAATTAGCTACATATCCCCCATTAAGCATAAAGTAAAATAAGCTTCACATAACCTATTCATTAACCATGAAATTATAGATTAATTCACAGCATAGGTATCGTCATACCATTCACTTGCAATCTCATAACTATGCTATTACAATTCCATTAACTTGGGGGAATGCTCAACCCCCTTTATTTATTAATTTAAGTTGTAGGAATGCCTCTACCTCTTTTAGTTTATCAAATCAAATTAGGGAATGCATCAACCCCTTTTTGTTCATTAAATCTAACATAGTCAACATCCCCTTCAAAACCAAGTTTATCAATTTAACCATTTATGCAATGCAATAGTGTGGTAAGTAAGTCAAATCATGTGACAAATAGTATTTCAAAACCCTAACATAAATGGGTTGAGGGAACACAATTTCTAAAACAATTTCCAATAATAAAACATCACTTTGGGGGAATACCTCGACTCTCTTCTCATTAATCATACCCATTCCCCCCAACGAATTTCAAAACACATAATAAATCATGAACAATTTCGTTAAAGCCATGGAAAAATAATTTAAGCATCAATAAATTCAATACCCTCAAACTCATATTCATAAATCACAATTAAATTCACATGGTAACAATTTAAACATATGCTTTCATAAAATAAACTTTGGGGAAGAGTAATATGCCTTAGATAAATGAGATTTGGAAAGTAATTCGGAGCTTGGGACCCAAGGTATAAACATACGATGAAATCCTTATGCTTTCATGGGTTTTTAAGTTTGAAAGTATAATTGGGGAATTTTGATCTCTTAAAAATGAAAGGAATAGGCTATATTATATTTAAGGATCGTACATTGGTGAAAAATCCCGACACCCCCCATCCCAAGTAAATAAAATAAAAATTGCACAAATGTAAAAGATTAGTGTAGCACGATGCTTATCGCGAAGATAATCCTCCATGACATGCTACTTATCACAGAGATAATATCCTTTGTGACACAGTGATATCACAGGGGCATACTAACTCAGAATTTCAAAATAGCCCTGAACCACCTTTGAAAAATTCTAAAAGTCTTTTGGGATATCCCATTAACATACCTAAATACAATATAAGTCAAACTTTGATGTTTTTAGCATGGAAAGACCAAAACTAAAATGCTCAAAATTTGAGGGTGTTACATTAAGTCATATGAGACAAATACTAATAACGAAGGATTTTTTGTAATTCTTCATGAGTGTTAGCATATGGATATATGGGTGGGTCCAGGATCCATAAAGAAATTTAGGTGAAACTTACTTGGCGAGCTTGTGATGACCTATTGTATAAAATGTTGGTTTGGAAGAAAGGGAGAAGGTATATGAGTGAAATTCTAAAAATAGAGGTTATAATTTTTCTTAAGTGTTAGTCTACAAACCGGTGGATGGGTGCGGTCTCTGAAAAGACATTTGGAGAAACATCTTGGAGGGTCCATGATGACCTATTAAATGGAACGTGTTAGTTTGGAGGGGAGATTGAAGGATTTTCTGAAGGCATATGAGGTTTTTTGTGGGTGTTGGCCTATGGATCAGTGATTGGGTGTGGTCTTCGAAATTTTTTTTTGACAAAACTTCTTAGACGGGTCCATTACGGCCTGTTTAATAGGTCATGTTGGTTTGGAGGGGAGAGAGGAGGATTTTCTTAAATCATATAAATGAAATGCTAAAATTGGAGGATTTTTTGCGATTTTCAATGGGTGTTAGTGTATGAATCGGTGGGTGGGTGCGGTCTCCAAAAAGAAATTTGGGCAAAACTTCTGGTCAAGTCTGTGATGACCTATTAAATGGGATGTGTAGTTTTTTTTGGGGGGGGGGGAGTTGAGCTTTTTCTTAAGTCATATAAGCAAAATATTAAAAAAAATGAATTTTTTCAACCTAATAACTATTTATGTGACTTTAGTATCCACTTGTTTCTTAAAAAATCATTTACCATTTAAATTCTTTTATTGGAAACCTTTATGCATGCAACCTATCTCGAAATCCTTGATAAATAGAAAATTATTACATACTAGCGGATATATCCGCGCTTCGCGCACTCATTAAAGAATTATTATTATTATTATTAAATAAATATTGTCATAAGTTCTTAATTAAGAAATTTATTTTTTATATATATTTTTCAACCATAATATTAGGGCTTTTTCCTTTATATTGTAGCATTTTGAAGGTGTTGCTTGTTTTTTTCTAATCCTCTTATCTTGCGTAACTATTGATTTTTGTACCTTAATATGCTATTTGCCAAAACAAAATAATATCACATAGCCTACCTACAAAATTATATTGTCATAATTAAATATTTCATCTTTAAATAAATATATATTCCATAAAAGAACTGTAATATAAATCCAAAAAAATTATGATTTTATGCATTATAATAATAATTTTATAATCTTATCTTATAAAATTGATTTTAACAACTATACAAATTTCAATACAAGGTTTACTTTTATATTATTATTAAATTTGTATAACATCCTTCTTTCTCTCCTTCTTTTATATTTGTAGAATTGAATTCTAAAGTAAGGTATTCCTATAACATAAAAGAAAAAATAAGAGAAATATAACTTTTAATATACTAAACAAAAACAACCAAAACATACCACTTAAAAACTTGTTATGTTCAATACCCAACTCAATTTTCTACCGACGGAACTCATATTATTATTATGTATGTTAATATTGAGAATAAAAAATATAACAAATACAAATTGTTGCAAAAATATATAAAAGAATAAGCTATTCATATATAAAACATGAACTATTTTAAAAAAAAAAAAAAAAAAAAAAACTGCCCTATCCATCATTTCCGTTCAGACTTGAGCACATTTTTGCTAGCCACATTCTTGGCCATTATTTTGTCTCGTGTCGAGTACATACTCTTGTGAATAACACCATTTGATTCAACCTATATTGTAATATATGCTACACCATTCTCATGAGAGACGATGTCCTTCTTGTTTATACAAACGTTTTGGTCACACAGTTCACTTAACTCTCTTACAGAGTAGGCTTTACTGTCTGAGGTTTAACCGATGGTTCTAGAAGAGGTCATATGCACTGAAATGTAGTCTCTTTGTTGAAGTTAGAATCAACAAATATCGCACCACCAAGGGAATTAATAATATCTGTAGGCAACTATGGAAAGCCAAAAAGAGGCAAAATCCAAAGTACCCATCAATCTTAAGATGATGCTGAGGTGAGCTACTTTATTCCTCAAAAAAGTGCTCACTTCTTTTTCATCAGATTTCATTCATTTTGTTGTTGATTGGATGATGAAAAACGTGCTCGACAATGGGAAATATTTAACTTTTAGGAAATTATGCAATACCTTGGGGAAATTAGTTTTAGCCTCACATCTAAATGTAGACATAAGATCAAGTCACTCAAGTTAAATTTTCGTTCAGACTTGAGCACATTTTTGCTAGTCACTTTCTTGGCCATTATTTTGTCTCGTACCGAGCACGTACTCTTGGGAATAACACCATTTTATTCAACCTATCTTGTAATATATGCAATACCATTCTCATAAGAGATGACATCCTTCTTCTTTATACAAACTTTTTGGTCACACAGTTCACCTAAGTCTTTTAAAGGGTGGGCTTTATTGTCTGAGGTATAACCGACGGTTCTAGACGAGGTCGTATGCACTTAAATGTAGTATCTTTGTTTAAACCAGAATCAACAAAGATCGCACCACCAAGGGACTCAATAATATCTACAAGCACCTATGGTAAGCCAAAAAATATCAAAATCCAAAGCATCTATGATACGATTAATCCACATCAATCTTAAGATGATTCTGAGGTGAGCTACTTCGTTCCTCAGAAAAGTTCTCACTTCTTTTTCGTAGGATTTTATTCGATTTGTTGTTGATTGGATGATTGAAAACCATCTCGACAATGGTAAATATTTAACTTTTAGGAAAGTATGCAGTACCTTAGGGAAATTAGTTTCAGCCTCACATCTGAACATAGACATAAGATCAAGTTCTCGAATTCCTCTATAGTACTAAATATATTCCTTTGTAGATCTTGTGAGGCTTGAAAAATATGCTTGGGCAGGCCAGCCTTAACTGCAGACTGAGCATAACACTCATTGTTTAGAGAGGCAGACCTAAAATCAGTAATTAGTCCAGGAATCAGTCCCGGATATTTGAAACAAGGATGTACAGTAACAACATAATAGCACTGAATCTCTAAGAAATTCCAAGCGCTTCATAGCAAGGTCAATATCAACATTTAAATCAAGAGAATTAAAAAGTCACAAAAACTAGTTAAAAAACTATATATGCAATTACTTAATATTCATTAGTGCGAATTTGAATCTATCCTCTCAGTATGCAATAAAGTCTTCAACATATTGCAAAGAAACCATGAGAAAACAAAAAATTATTCATTACATTATTTAACGTTTATTAAGGTAAGGAAGAACTTGACTTTCTCAATCTCAACATTGTCTTAACCGTTCAAGCATTTTTGTTCATATAGCTATATAAACAACGAAGATGTTCACAAGAACTTCTAGTTACATTCATTTAATTCTAAGGTGTTCTAAAAGGAATAAAAATATTTCCAATGGAAGACAGAAGTCAACATGCAACAAGCCATGAAGTACTTCTATTATTTTTATGACATTACAGATCTTGCGCTCTCATACTATAGATTAGTCCAATGTGAGGACATGCATATTGAACTTGGAATAAGATGCAAAGAAAGCAAGATAGGATTCATATAATCAAATTTAAAACCATGAAACTTTCTTAGGTTAATGAAATATTTAGGTTTATAACTTTCCTAGTCTAGGTAACAATATATTTTAGTAATCAAACTGAAACAAATAGATCTAACTATTAAACAACACTAAGACAAATAATATTAATTTACAAGAATAACCTGATAGCACCATGGAATTGTAGGTATCATATAAGATCCATGAGTTAGCATTTTAACATGTAAAGAAGGATCATTGAACTTGTAATGTAGTAGGTTTTCCAAGTATCTGACATTGACTAGCTTCTCAACATTCATGGAGAAGTGCCTTGGCAAAGGTGCATCAACAAAATCGACATCCACCCCAAGACATTTCATAAATGATAAAGCCACCACTTTCCTGCCCAAGCTAAGGTAGGCACCTGTTAGAGCCTCAATAACATCAGCTACTCTCCTATTTTTAATCTTTAGTTTTCCCTTACTATATATTTAATCTGAAGATGTCATAAACACTTTGTTGAGGCTATGAACTTGAGAATTATCACCAGGAATAAGCCATGCTTTAAGACCGAATGGTTCATTTTGGATAAATCCCTGTAATCAAAGGTATTTATTGGAGGGAAAAAACAAAAGAGGAAAAAAGAAAAAGAATTCAGATAGCATTTGTATCCATGAACTCAGAAGAATATGCATTTCAACCAATAAAATATTCTGACTCTAGAGGAACTCCTTAAAAATCCACTGGGATAGTTACTTATACAATTATCCAACAACACTCTCAAAATTGATGCACTGAAGAAATATGCATGTTATACAAATTTGAATAAACAACAATGACCAATAGCAACTATGTTCTGGATACGTGGAACTCAACTAATTAAGTATTAAATTATATTTTCAATTATTTTTTGTTATTATTCTAGAATAAGATTTAAGTGTCCTAGTTTCATAAGGATTAGGGTTAGGGTTTCATATTTCATACTTTCATAAGGATTAGACTTTTTAGAATAGGTTTTTATGTTTCCTACTTTTATAGGGATTAGACTATTGATGTAAATGACTCATATATAAAGGGGTGTCTGAAGGATAAATCAATTAGTCAAATTTAAGAAGAAAGCAAAAGATTTGAGTTCTCTTCCATTGAACACTAAGATTTTAGTCTCCCTTTAATGAGCTGAATTTATGTATTTCCATGTGAATCGATTTTTCCCCAAAGATCCTAAAAATTTATGTATTGCTTTGATACCAAATTGTTAGGATCCTTAGAGAAGGATCGCTTCACAGGGTGATACAACAATTCATTTTGTTAAAGAGAAGCTGAAACCTTAAAGTTTAATGGAAGAGAGAACTGCAATCTTTTCAACTCATTTAAGAGAGCCTAAAACCTTAGAGTTTAAAGGAACAGAAAACTTCAATCTCTTGTTTTTTGCTGAAATTTGACTTATTTATTTATGCTTCAAAAATTTCTTTAAATAGGAGTGATGTTACATCAATAGTCTAATCCCTATGAAAGTAGGAAACATAAAACCTTATTTTACAAAGTCTAATCCTTATAAAAGTAGGAAACATACAAATTTAACCTTAATCCTTCTGAAACTAGGACACTTAAATCCTATTCTAGAATAATAAAGAAAGCTACCTAAAATAAAATTTAATACTTAATAAATTAAGTTTCACGTATCCACAACAAACTAATTGCCATTATCACTAACAGTAGATAGTTGTGTGGGCAAGGAAGGGAAGTGAAGAATGCTTATATGCAAGAGTTGGCAACTTTTAGGTGGCATGAATGATAAAAATTTAATATTGGATGTTTGATTAAAGTATACATGCAAATACGCCACCCCAGGGTGTACCTTAAACTTCAACGAGACATATCAGAAAGAAAAAAATAAGTATTCTATGATAAATAAAGACATGGAGTTGATACTACCCACACTCCTAATGAACCTAACTACATTTTCATAAAGGTATACCTACCGGTATTTCACGAGCACATCGAAGCCTGAATAGTGCAGCATTGGAAATGGTTTTGTTTTTCTTAACAGTGAAAAAACCCTTGTGATGATTTTCATGTCTTAAACACTTGTATACTAGCAGCATATTTGCGGAAGAAATCTCTATAGGCATCAAGTGATTCCAAATGAAAATTCTTAAGGCATTTCTTGGTTATAATTTCTTCCATAATCAATGATTAAAACAAGGAGAAAGTTGTTAGAACATTAATCAACTGATGGAAAATTAGTCACGATAGTATGTATGAAGCTCATAGCTTAAGAAAGTCTAATTTAATTAGAGCAAAGATCGATGAGATCATAGTAGCACATACCTTGGTGGTTGGAATAAAAATATTTAGTGTGCAATGATCTAAATGCATTCTTTTAAAGTTTGAGGCCATAACCAAGAACTCAATATGATGCACGGTCAAAGGATCATATGAATAGGTATAAAGGGTAGAAATAGAGATAGGTGACATGATGAGGGAACATAGTTCATGAGGCAATTCAATAAGTGAATCAGTTGAATATACAAAGGAGTCCAAAGAGGTCAAACAAAAATGAATAGGTGATTCACATTAATTATTATAACAAAAAAGAACCATATGATTAAACCTTTAAACTTATGAATTATATATCTCTAAAGGTAATTCTGCATTTTCCAAATATGTTTTCCCCTAAGAAGTTGTTCTATTTCAAAGCATATGTTGATTCTATGCTAGTAAAAAACACCTTAATTATCATTCTGGAACCAAAATATGATATGGAAAAGCAGCACCAAAAAGGCAAAAGCTAATTGGACAAACCGCTTTTTTGTTGTTTTTTTATATAGGAAAGGGATTCTCCAATTCTCATATCCAACAATGAGTTGCAATCCAAATTATCCAAAAAATTTATAATGCGGTATACCTGACCATTATGAGGTATTGAGGTGTACAAACCAATGAGTCCTCTAACATGCATCCACATACCACCCCAGTTTTGGTGATCACCCTGCATTGGCGACCTTGTGTAGGACCACAATTCATATGCTTATCCCCAAGAACTTGAGAAGGAAACAACAATTAATTCACACAATTCAAATTTATTTAAGGGGTTGTACGAAATGACAGGAGAAAGAGATAATAAAAAACTAAAGAATCAATAGGCTATTGAAATGGAACCAAAGCATTCAACAGTTTACTCAGATCATGGTCAAGCATAATTCCCTAGAAAATGACATGAAATCTCTGACACCATTGAATTTGGAGAGAAAAATATTGATATATACTAAGTATCACCAATCAATTTTGCAGGCAACTAGTACAGAGAAGATACATAACATAAAGTTATAGTCACCAATTCAGATGTAAAGGTAACAACTTTAGTATAATTTAGCTGATCTTGCAAGTGTCTCATCCTATCAATGTCAATTAAAAAGCCAATATTTTATCATCAAACCTGAGCCTTATCCAAACAGAAAGTATAATCCCATGAAGTGTGTAATCACTATAAGAGTTAAGTTGCAACTCAACTAGGTAGTAGTAGTACACTGTTCTGAATCACTACCACAATGACTAACCAATTCTGGTGGAAAATATTTTGATTTTTCAATAGTATGGAATTGAATTTTTGCACAGTATAATATTTTAGAAATCAACAACCACGATCCAAAAAATAGCAATAGATAAAATATGTTTGAATTACCTAATTCTGTGATGATAACTTCTTCTTCCATGATATCAGGAACAAGATTGTCAGTCAAGGCACTCACATTATGAAGTTCTTTACAAGCTTCTAGGAATGCAAGTTGCTTCAATATTTTTCTATTTCCCTGTATAGTAATAATTCTTTTTTAGTGGGCAACTTAGGAAAGTTGTAGCATATATGTTCCTATTTCATTATCAATCACACAACTAGGATTGGCTTTTTAGTACCTATAATTAAATTTAATGTTAGTCAATAATGCAATATTTAACACAGAATACTTAACACATAACAAGGAATATGCAGTACAAACCTATCCAATGGTAACCTTGAGCAATAAAAGTATAACAACCCTAGAACATAGGATGACAACTGCTCCCACGTTTTTAACTTTTTAGCAAGGCTAATCGTATAATTCATCATCTAGAGGTGAACGTGGATTTAAAGCATGATGTAATTATTCTTGTCGCATTATCTCTCCACTAGCCATATAGTTTTGCATGTGAATAAGGGTTGAATCATCCTCACTAAGATTTGGTTAAAATAAGAATGATCAGTCCATTGTTTTATTAAAATCTTCCAAATGTTACTATTGATAATTGTAAAAAATGCGAAAGCCAAAAGTAATTGTTTGTCTATTAAATGACAGTAGTGCAATAGAAAGAAACAACATTAGAAATAGACTGTTTCTATTACCAATGCACCGAAGAAAATAATGACAAAATTCGAAAATTTGGAAAAAAATTCATAGTATCAATTATAATAGATGACAAAATATACCTTTGACCATCAGAAAAAAGTCGGAGTTCTGCATTCGAGCTCACCTACGAGATTGTATATAGCTACAAACAGTAGCTGAGGGATCAAATCTAATGACAAAGTTGAAACTTTGAACATCCAAGCCCTCTTCAATAATAGATGTCACTACAATAATGTTCACCTATATTGTTTGCATGGGTAATAGACTTTAAAATTATCAAAAACTATCTAAAGAAATAAATCAAAATATTGACTTACCAGACCCTTGAAAATTTTTTCCACAATTTTATTTTGAATTTTTTTACTCTGTGAATGCATCATAGAAATATGTCCTGTTGTGTACTCGGTTGTCCAACAACTTTGTTCCGAAAGCAACTTATTCAACAGTGACCGAAGAACAATGACAATAATAATTCTCTTAGTAAATATGATACATCTCAAATCCTTCAGGTCCCTATAGTATTAAAACTAGATGTTTATATGTTACTAACTCAAAAATGTTGGTAAGTATATCACTAAATATATAATCTTATTTCCCTAAGATAGAATGGATAATCTCTCTCCAAATTAAATTCCTAGGAAATTGCCAACAAGTGCATAAAATGAAAAGTTCATATAATTATTGATAAATCCAATGTAGGCTCAAGAAAAACACAAAGAATTATAAGACCTTACAAAGAATCATTGCAACAACTCTAAATCACATATCATTTTATATGTGCTTCCTTCAAATCTATGAAAGAAAAGTAAGGTAGGTCCATTTCGCTCAGAGAAACAAAAAGATAACCTTCCTTCTTTAAATGATTCTCTCGCAGACATTAGATGATAAAAGAATCTAATTGACCACTTCTCTTTTTCCACTATTCTACAAACTTCTAATAGATTGAATGATTTTTTTCTTAGAAAATAATTCAACTCTAGACAAGTTCAAACTCGGATCCACATGGTTGAGATAAATTCCCTAAACCATAGATTGAATAATACATTGACTAATCAGTAGATTAAACGTTCCAACTCTCTCAACTATACTAGAGAAGAGACTCTAGAAGACAATTAACTTTGGATAACACATATCGAACATCCGTATTTGCCTAAATATCACCACCAATTGACCAATGTGGTTCTATATTTACAGGGAAGACAGACAGACAGATAGACAGAAAGAGAGAGAGAGGTAGCAAAAAAATCTAAAAACAATTTTATAGCTTAGGAGAAAAAAATATGGATTTTGCCAACTAAGACACCAAAAGATATGTAGTAGAGAAAATCATAGATGCACCCAAATTGAAATCTCTAACAATGGTTTGAGCAAATATATCTAATTCTCTCCAAAAAAAGAAGCCAATATCTTTATGAGACAAGAACTCAAGAGTTGATTCAAAACAAAGCCATGTTAGAAAATGATAAAGACCAAGTCGTTAATTAATTAATTTATTTTTTTTCACCGGCAAGGAACACAATTTCCTTAAAAGCTATCCAAGCACCAATTTCATTTAAAAAAAAGGAAAGGCAAATATAGTTTTGATAACTTTTTTCTTGTAGATCCAACACTCATGTCAGAAAGATTTGACTTTGAAATTTAACAATCATGCTCTAATAATGAGAGAAGTTAAAACAACTAAAATTGGAAGAGCCAAAATTTCTGATCCATATGTTGACAAGTCAAAACGTGATTGTTCCAATCACTACTAAAAGGATAAATTAAAGTTTAGTAGAAGTTTTACTATCTTTCAAGGCGCTTTACATTTTCTGATTGCATACAACTACTACAGATAAAGAAATAGCCACCATAAGGTATCTGATAGCTAGTACAAGCAAAACATCTTCATAGCAAGACAAAAGGTTTGCTTTTAACCTTTCCAGATCAGGAGCTAAAGAGTTTATGTTTACCTTTTCATTAAACCTTTTCAGGTGATGAGTTAAACTAAGAAATATTGTGTAAAGATTATCCATATCTTTAAATATTTTAAGCTTTCGATTTGAGAATAGGATATACTCTGCAAGAATAGATTCACTGCTACATATGTATACCTTTATTTGCAAAGGGAGATCCTAACTAGAGGAACCGAATACATATCTAAATGTGTGTTTATCACTTTTCGCTTATAAAAATGATATGACAAAAAGAATTTATGTGCAACTCAAAGCAAGAACTAATATAAATCATACAATGTTTTCATGAAAAACATCAAAAATATAAAAAGGTTAATGCTTGCACAATTCTCTTCTTCTCCAGACAACATTTAAAGAGAGTGTATGACGAAAGTAGATAAACAAGTTAGACAAATTAAGACAACCTTGAAATTCATAAAATCCGTCAGGTCATGAATCATTTGTCAATAAATGTGTTGTGATAGTACTTGCCTGAAAAGTATAACATGAGAATCAAAAGAAAGAGTGATAACAAATTCTTTAATAGTATGATGTAGAAACATCTCAAAAATACATAAAGCTATAAGATTAAATCCCATCAACCTTTAGACTTTATAGGGTAAGTTGTCACCCCAGATAATTTTAGAATTTGTGCACTCTAACAACTTTATACACGACAATAAAATTTCAAAAAGAAAATTAATCCTTTTAAAAAAAGAATAGTTCAAGCACCAAACTAAGTCATGCTCAAGCAGCTTTTTGCTAAGAGTTATGTTATTTTTATCAGTTCTGTTTTCTAGCATCTAAAGTATTTGTAGTTGAAAATTCAACATAAACTTGTATTTTTGATAAAAAAATCAACTTTTCTCAACGATACACTTATTTACTAAACTCCATCATAATAATTTATTCATATTATCTTTGGATATGTGATAAACAAATGAGTCAACTATTTTGGAATGGAAAGAGTGACACATATTATATAACAACATTGTCTAGATGAAGAAATTGCACTTCAAAATAAATATAATCAACAATTAGCACAAACTATTATATAGAAAATTCAATCTGAACACAAACTATGTACCCTCATTATGTTTGCATAGGGGAGTCTACCCCGTGTATTATGGCACTTATCAAATATTACAACTTTTATCATTTATATTAGTAAGAAGTTATTCCTCCAAGCAACAAGTAGTGTAGCTATAGTCATAACCAGTACCTGAAAGATGAAACCCTATGGTGATTACTTACGACAAATACAAGTTATACAATACCTAACTTAATTTCCTAGAATATAATAAAGTATAAATGTTGTCATCAGATCTAATATATTCAAGAAGATCCCTGATGAAAAAAAAAGACCTTAAAGAAAATAACAGTGCTCATTTGTAACTTCCATTGGAGAGTAGTACTAAGTATATGACTATTCTAAGATATCCAAATACTGGTTAATAGACAACATAAAATTCACAAGATACAATATAAATATTCAAAGACACCCGATACTAGTCACTAAACAGCATAAAACTCACAAGTTAAACTACAAATATGAGCAGCTACTTTCTATAGCTTTTACAACCATTTTTTTTTAATTAATCTATACAACATGTTTCTTTAACTCACAACTCTAATGGTCATCGGGATGGAATAGGCAAGGATATTCCATAGGCTGGGTTAGGTTGGGATAACCCATGGGATGAGCTATCCCACAATTTTAATACAAAATATATGTCGAGACTAATTAATACTCATAACAAAACATTGGATAAAATTATCTCAAATTATTTCCTGGGATTGTTATCCCTTATTCCACCAACCAAACAACCCCTAAAGGTCAAAAGATAGGTTGCAGTGGGTTTAACCCTTCAGTAGTAGGAATTTTTATAAAGATAGGGACATTAGTTAAAAATAGAAACATACTCCATGTACCATTGGTTTGGGCAATAGTAAGGATTGATAGATAGTTAGTTTATTATTTTGAGAATATTATGGCCATATTTAATGCCAACTCATGCAACATATTATCACGATCCAAACCAAGTCCTAGTCTTGATGGATATCTCTAACCCAATGGGGGTCAAAGACCACCCTTTGGCCTAGCCAGTAGAACATAACCAAAATACATAGCGGAAGACAACCAGAGTATAAATATATGATAGTTAATGTAACTCAAATGAAACAACGAGTCTATAAACAGTAACCACCCATACATTTTCCACAAAAACCTCTAAACTGAAATACCAAGTTTGGTCGAGATATGCCCCAGACCATGGCCAAAAAGGGAATCCAAAATATAAAATTAAACCAATGAGATTTTGATTATTATAAAGAAAGCATTAAAATATCCGACCTTCTAGAAGATGGAGGCTCACCACTTTAATATGGACCAACTAACAAACCAAAATCACCTAACCCTGCACAAGGTAACCAAAGAACCCTTAGAACCCTACATCATGAAATAATGTAGCATCTAGGGGCGATTAGCTGGGTGAGTGCTAGCATGTAACTTAGGGAAGGGATAAAATAATGTCATACTAAAATCAATCCAAAACCATTCAAAAACCTTATGCACATATTCATATATACATATACAAAAGATGTCGGGATAGGAAACAAGGTTTAGGATGATATTTAAAAACCATTAAATTGGAATGTATACCTTTAACCATCCTAAGGGAACCCACGAGCTATATGGGTTCAGCTCCCCTACTGAAAGACTCCCAACGTGTGTTAGCCGCACGAACCAGGAAAGTTTAAGAAAGGGCCAAATCCATCAAGGCTCTAACCTTATTAAAATAAATATATGATATGTGAAGTATGAATACGGCCACCAAGAACCATATGCCGAGAAATGTGGTTTCCAGTATCGGTCTCCCCAAGACCTCCACCTTCCATGGTGAGCTACACAATCCGCTTTAATACAAAATTAAAACCATTTACATATTTCCATCCATTAATTAAGGAGTCTTTTAATTAGGCATTTATTATTGATATCGTCGTACCAAATGAATTTAAGCTTACAAGCCAATTCTGTTTTGCTATTCCAAATAAATTAGCTAGATAGACAACAAAGTTTTAATTTGGAAACCAATCCATAGATACCAAGGCTTTTCAAAGCTATTTAAAACCAAACCATGGCCAGCAAGTCCTTCTAAATTTTGTTCTATCTGTTTAGCCATTAATTAAATGCAATATTTTAGTAAAGTAAGAAAAACCATGTTATTATCCATACTTCAAAACCAATTATGCAAGGTGATTGTGGTCAATACCAATTACAAACTAAAAGCCATAATTTTATTATAATCCATGGCCCCGGTCCCATTCACCATGCATATGCACATATTAAGATAAAAAAACCATAGAATAAAACACTAATGCTAAGTTCTAATCCTTGGGAAAAACAACCAAGTAACAATCATTCAAAACCCTCAACCCATCATTCAAAACCCCCAATTTAAAATCACATACACAATAATTAAACATGTGTTTTTATGAAAAATCAAGTTAGGAAAGAGATACATGCCTAAAAACACCAAGAATTTAAAGAGGAAACCACAATTTGAACCCTAGATGCTCAATCCTTAAAACCCCTAGTTTTCTTTTGCTTCAGGAGAGTTTAAGACAAGAAAAATGTGTTTTGTTTTATCTATGGATGATAATGAGACTGTAGAAGTGATTTTAAGTCTTGGGTAATAAGTTAAGGATGGGAAAATACCAAAAATCCCTTAATAAAAATGTGTAAAAAACTGTCGCTAGTCGTTATGGGTCAGGTGATGACTCATAATGACTGGCAATAAGTCTTTGCCTGGACTAGTAGTCTTTGCAAAAAAATTGGATACTTTTACTATTATGGTCACGAGTCCCTCATCATGTCTCGTTACCACTCATTATGCCAGGTAGAGTCTTAGTCATGGTCAGGACAAACACATTGGACAACCTAACAAGTTCAACTACGATTTACATCATATGACTCATGATGTGTGAGAATAACTCACCATGTGATTTATTTCCTAGGTAGTGATGACAAAAGTCAAAAAAAATTTCAAAGGCCAAAAACCTATGGTATTACATTACCCCCTGGAAGATTCATCCTCGAATGCAGAGTTAGGATACCCTATATTACAAAATAAAGAAGAAATACAAACAAAACCAAACAACTGAATCAAATTTCCATAAGAAGGAGAATTAATAATTATACCTCAAGCATTTTCATCCAACGCAGGGAATAGAAATGAATATTTGGACTTCATGTCCTCTTCAGCCTCCCAAGTAGCTTTTTCCACCTTTTGGTTTCTCCAAAGGGCCTTCACTGAGGCCACATCATTAGTCCTTAACCTACGAACTTGCTTATCCAAAATTTCACCTGAAACTTCCTTATAAAACAAAGAATATGAAACATCAGCATCCTCTTTAGGAATGACTAAGGAAGGATTACCTGCACACTTCTTCAACACCGATACATGGAATATAGGATGCATAGAACCCAAATTCACAGGCAACTCTAATTCATAAGCTCCATTCCCAACTCTCCTCAAAATCTAATATGGAAAAAAATAATAGGTCTAAGATTCACTTTCTTCCCAAACCTCTTAACTTCTATAATAGGAGAAACCTTTAAGAATACCAAATCACCGACCTCAAACTCCAACTCCTTTTTCCTCACATCCGTATAAGATTTTTGGCTACTTTGGGAAGCCTTTAGTCTTTCTCTAATTATCTTCACCTTCTACATGGCTTGGTGAACCAACTCAGAACCAAACAACCTAGTCTCACCAACCTTAAACTACCCAATAAGAGACCTACATCTCCTACCATAAAGGACTTTGAATAAAGATATCTGAATACTCGAATAGTTACTATTATTATATGCAAACTCAATAAGAGGAAAATTATCCACCCAACTACCTCCAAAATCAATTACACAAGCCTCTAGCATATCCTCTAAAGTCTAAATAGTCCATTCCACTTGTCCATCCATTTGAGAATGGAATACCGTGCTAATGTTTACCTTTGTCCCTAAACCTTTCTAAAGTGAACGCCAAAAATGAGAAGAGAATTGTGTACCACGATCTGAAATAATGGACATTGATGTGACATGCAACTTGACGATCTCTTAAATAAATAATTTACCATAATCCTCTCCAGAGTAGGTAGTTCTTACCATTAAGAAGTGAGTAAACTTAGTCATCCTATCCATTATGACCCAAATTGAATCATACTAATTGCGAAACCATAAAAGACTTGTAATGAAATCCATGTTGATTATCTCTCTCTTCTACACAGGTAACTCTATCTTTTTGGACATCCCAAAAGGCCTCAAGTGTTCAACCTTTGCCTATTGACAAACCATATACTTGGCTCGAAAATTTTCCATATCCTTCTTCATATTTCTCCACTAATAGATTTTCTTCAAGTCATGGTAAATCTTTATCGAACCCAGATGAACTGTATACCTAGATTAATGAGCCTCCATCAAAAATTTTTCTTGCAGACCATCAACATTAGGATTGTACAACCTGTATTAGTACCTCAAGATACCATATCCCCCAATATCAAATGCCATAACCTTTTATTGACCCATATCCTCCTTAATATGCATAAGTATAGGATCCAAATCTTGCTTCAACTTTACCTCAGCACTAAGAGATGACTTAACTACCCCTTCAAAAATTACCGTTTCATCATTAGAGTCGAAAAGTAGAACTCCTAACTTTTCTAATTAGATAATATCCTTTACCAATCGTTGCTTCTCCTAATCTATATAAGATAAGTTCCCTATGGACAGCCTGCTAAAATAATAAGCAATAATATTTTCTTTACTCGGATTATAGTAAAGACTCATATGATAGTCCTTAAGTAACTCAAGTCGCTACTTCTACCTGAGATTTAACTCCTTATGATTAAACACATACTGAAAACTTTTACACTTTGAATAGATGTCCATATGCACCCCATACAAATAATGATGCCTGATCTTCAAGGACAAACCCATAATTGCAAACTCCAAATCATAAGTTGGATAATTCCTCTCATAAAAATTAAGTTGTCTGGAAGCATAGGCCACCACCTTACCATGATACATCAATAAATAATCCAATCCCTTATGGTACATATCATAATATACAACAAAATTGTTGGTACCCTCAGTCATGGTCAAAACTAGCGTAGAAGTCAACTTATTCTTCAATTTCTCAAAATGACTCTCTCAAGTATCAGACCACAAGAACTTCCACCTTTTTATGGATCAATATAGTCAATAGAGAAACAATAAAAGAAAAACTCTCAACAAACCTCCTATAATACCCAGCCAAGTCTAAAAAGCTTTTAATATTAGTTAGAATCATGGGTGTAGGTCACCTTTTAACTACCTTAACCTTTAGTGGATCCACCTTCATCCCCTTACTAAATACAACATGTTTAAGTAAAGTTACAACGTTCAACCAAAACTCACACCTAGAAAATTTTTCATACAACCTCTAATACTTAAGAGTTTACAACACAATTTAGAGGTGACTAGCAGATCCTCCTCACTTTTAGAATACACCAAGATATCATCAATAAAAACTATCGCAAATAGATCTAAAAATAGTCTACACACACAGTTCATAAGATCCATAAAAGCAGCAAGAGCATTAGTCAACCCAAATGACATCATAAAAAACTCATAGTGACCATATTAGGTTTAAAAAGTAGTCTTGGGAATATAAGTTCCCCAAATATTCTAATGATGATAACCTAAATGAAGGCCATTCTTGGAAAAACATCTAGCACCTTGGAGCTGGTCCAAAAGGTAATCAATCCTAGAAAGATTGTACTTATTATTTAATGTAACCTTATTTAATTGCTGATAATCTATACATATACAAAAATACGCATTTTTCTTACATATGGAAAGCACATCCATAGAGAAACACTTAGATGCATAAATCCCTTATCAAGGAGACCCTGTAACTACTATTTTAGTTTTTTTAATTCAGGCGGAGTCAATCTATAAGGAGGAATAGAAATTTGATGGATATCTAGTAGAAGATCAATTGATGATTTGTGAATTTACCATTCATTTACACTCAATATGTGATATGATTAAAATGGCCATCTTAGTTTTTGATGCCATCATTAGAGGCCAACATTTGAAGAATATGGCTTTGACCACATTGAAGTCTCGAGAGCATGCATGGGGAAACCATTTTTGTCACCCAATGGAGTGATGCCGTGTGTGGATGGTTGCTTAGGAAGCTTATCTTAATGAAGCACCCGAGAGACTCAAGTGTTGAAGAATAATTGTGAAGGCCAAGTAATACAAGGGACTACATATATTGAAGTGTGAAGAGGAGTCTTAAGACACTCCATGACTACCTCTCTCATTAAGGTCAAGGTGGTTAGTTTATGCCTTTTCTTTACACTCTATAGGAGCCCCTTTTCATTAAGGGTATTTTAGTTTTTTATGTAATAAGTTATAAATAGACTTTTAGGCTTCTATTTTTATTAGATTTTGATGAATATTGAGTGAACTCTCTTGTGAGGAGTGTTTTTAGTATAGGACATGGAAAAGTCATTGAAACTAGAATATCCTTGAGTGTGGAATCACTTGGGTTGCAAATCGTCTTAGAAATATTGGTGCTTTGGGGAGGTTTGACTCCCTTTTATGTGAACATAAAAGTGTGGTGTTTCCATTACAATCTTTAATCGGTTTTCATGTTTGATACAGACTTTATTTCCTATGATATTTTAATGGTTATGTCTCACTATCTTTCTTTTATTGCATTTTAGTTTGTTGTTTTGCCTCTAAATCCGTTGGTATTTGCCTCTTATGTTGCTAGTCTCATCTTCATCTCCCTTCTTTAGTTGTAGTTTCGATTTTTATAACTTGTTATTATATCATTTAGTACCAAGAGACATGTTTTAGGGTTATTCCTACAATCTAAGTCTTGGATTGTTGTTACCTTAAAAAATCTTCACAAAAAAGTGTCAACAGTCCAAAAATCACAAAAAAAGTTTTTAGTTTTGTTTGTAGTTGTAGATCCGAATCTTAAAAGCTAGATCTCCATAGTTTTTGTTTGTAGTTTCTAGTGCTATATCCTTGCTCACTAGCACTAATAGAGTCTATATCTAAGATTTGAGCAAGATCTAGGTTGTTTTGAGCATTCCCCATTATTAAGCTTTTGTTAGAAGCTATTTTAGGGTGGGTCACGTTTTGGGCTATTGTGTTTGTGACATTTTTGGACTGATTTTGTGATATTTTTGTTTGGGTTGGGAAAGTTACCTTCAATCTTCAAGAAAATTTAAATATGGAGGTCATTCATCTTATGGTTAACATTGTTCAACACTTGAATATTCTTGGTGTTCTTTCTCATCTTCATATCTTATTGAGGAAGAATATTCAAAAGTGGATGTTTGGTTTTGAAAAAGAAGGAAAGAGAGTATAGTACTTGTTCAAGGAAATTTCCAAGCACCTTCTTAGTCATCCTAAAGAAAGAAAACAACAAAAAAAAGGAATAATCAAGTACAAGTGCAAGTACAAGGGGGACCAATTCAATTAAAATTCATTTGAAGCTTGAAAAGGCTCCAAAAACCTTGTAATTTCCCCTAAAACCAAATATACACTCTTGGGATTGAAGATTGGCTGAAACTCAAAGTGAAGAACACAAAAAAAATTGCAAATTATCATCCAATCACAAGCTGCCACATCATCACTTTGCACACCTACATTTTTAGCTAAAATTTGGATTTTTGTAGTTTTAATTCATTTTTTCTTCGTTGTATTTTGTTAATTTTACCAGTAATTAGCAGACTAGTTACTATGTACTAGGTTGTGAATTAGTTTAGAGTCCTTTTCTTTTGTGTTATTATTCTTTGTGTGTTTTTTCATTTTGAATTTGTTGTAATTTGTTGGTTCAAGTCCGTACAATATTTAAGGAAAAAATCTACTCCATCCAAAAGTAGACTCATCCCTCAATTACTCATGAAGTACAAGCCAATTTTCAACACTTATGAAACCAAGTGTGAGGTAAAATCCGAAAGGTATGAGAGTAGAGTTGTGAGGATACTCTTGAGCTAAATAGCTAGTTGTTTTTGTTGATTTTGTTTTTTGTTGTCTTTCTTAGGTATAATGGACACCAATACTATCTTTTCCCATCTTGAAGCTATCAAACATGATTGTAAAAGACGAGAAAGAGAGTAGGTGTCGTACGTTTCACTAAATGAATTGGGTTTCCATGATGCACACCAAGGTTAAGGACGCTCATGTGAGCTATAATGTATAATGGACACTAATGATATCTTGGCCCATCTTGAAGCTATCAAACGTGATTGTGAAAGATAAGAAATGGAGTGGGTACCGTACATTCCACTAAATTAAGTGGGCTGACATGATGAACACCAAGGTAAAGGTCTCTCATATGAGCTACATGGTAACAATACTATCTCCTACACTCCTATAAATTTAGAATGTTATGATGTGGCTAGTAGTATCCAGGTGGGTGTAGTTACGGGTTTGCTTAGAGTAGGAGTGCATGAGTCTTCCTTTTGTGATACTCTTGGTGTTTTTAGGTTGCATGTGGACCAAACTCTTGTTTTAAGTATGCAAGCACTATTTGATCCTTTAGATGACAAAATTGATTCTTCTTGTAAGAATGATTTGTGTCCATATAGTGTTAGCACTTATAACTTGAATAAGGTTCCATTACCAAGTGACAAGAGTATTCACACACTAGTTGACCCTTGTGAAAATCAAGGTGAGTCTACTTTGGTAAGTGAGTTTTCAATAACTAGTAAGGATGTGAATGATGATCAACTAACTCACAAATATAGTCCACTACTTGAGCATATATGTAATGTGTTTGATAAGTCTCAAGTTAGTTATTATGTTGATAAAGTTGATCATGGTAGTGGAGATGATTCTTTGACCATGTTGTATGATGAAAGCCATATTGATAACTTTGATCAAGGAAACCAAGAAAAGGCACAATCGGGTGAAGGTGACCTTGATTTGCTTAAATGTTTAGGAAACCTGAATTGTGATTGTTCTTATGAAAATGTTTTTGTGTGTGATCCCTTTTCTAATCATGGTGATTTATATCTATGTGAAGATTACTCTCTTGAAATATAAGGTGGTGCATGCTTAGAAAATCCATCTACTTCTTCTTTATATGTTTCTTATGTTGAGCATGTTAATAGGGATAAATTTGAAACTAGTGAATACATGCATAAGGATACCATAGTTGAAGTTGACTTGAGTGACATCTTTCTCTACTCTCTATTTACCTTTAATGAGATGTAAGATATTGTAGAGAGTATGTCGTGTATCTTGGGTAAAGCCTACGGGAAAGGGAAGTGTTGTCTAGACCCGTGTGTATGGAAACTCTTCCCATTTGACCCTGGTGCTAAATATAGAAATGGTGATGTTGGTGCACCTAACTTGTTGCTTGGTCTACATGATAAGCAAAGTGGCACTTTTGAAAACCCGAGGACAAAGGTGTCATTGACTACTTGGGGTAATGTTCCTAAATGTGCATCCTTGTTTGACACACTTGTACTTAAGTTGCTTGAATCCCAACTTATGGATGTCAAGTTGATGTTTTTCTTGAAAGAAAGAAGTCGTATGTATGTAAGTGACTTGATTCAATCCTTATGTTCTATATCTTTTGAATCAATTGGAATTCTTATAGATGATAGCACCTCGGATGATGCCTTTACACTAGATTTCTTCTTATACTACCTCTTTTTTATAATGATATCCATGCTAGCCTTGGATTTGTTTTATGTAGGGGTAAGACATGTGTTGATTGGTCCATTTGTAGTGACAATGATGTATGGATTTTGTGGACTTTTGTAGTTTCCTTGCCTCTTGATGGTTTCAATAAAAAAATGCTCTGCGCCTTTTCAATGTGTTTTTAATATTTCAAAAGAAGGATACTTTGTTATATGTAAAGTGTGTGCAACCTGGGCATGATGCTATAATTAATTTTTCTAACCCCAACCCTCATCCATGAGAAAAGTGTGTTTGCTTATGTCTCCTACTATTTTGCAAAGTTTGAATTTGAGGTCAAATTATTTTTCAAGAAGGGGAGAATGATATAAGGCAAATGGCCATCTTAGTTTTCGATGCCATCATTAGAGGATAAAACTTGAAGAATCCGACTTTGACCATATTGAAGGCTCGAGAGCTGCATTGGGGAAACCATTTTAGGCACTCAATAGAGCAATGTCGCGTTTGGAAGGTTGCTTGGGAAGCTTGTCTTAATGAAGAACCCGAGAGACTCAAGTGTTGAAGAATAATTATGAAGGACAAAATAATACAAGGGATTCCATATATGAAGTGTGAAGAGGATTCTTTAGATACTCCATTATCTCCCTCTCATTAAATGCAAGGTGGTCATTTTGTGCCTTTTCTCTACACTCTATAGGAGCCCCTTTTCATTAAGGGTATTTTGGTCTTTTATATAATAAGCTATAAATAGATTTTTAGGCTTCTATTTTTATTAGATTTTGATGAATATTGAGTGAAATCTCTTCTGAGGAGTGTTTTTAGTGTAGGACTTGGAAAAGTTATTGAAACTAGGGCATCCTTGAGTGTGGAATCACTTGGGTTGTAAATCAGCTTGGAAACATTGGTGCTTTGGGGAGGTTTGAGTCCCTTTTGTGTAAGCATAAGAGTGTGGTTTTTCCATTTCAAGCTTTAATGGGTTTTTGTGTTTGGTATACACCTTGGTTCCTATGGTATTGTAATGGTTATGTCTCACTAACTATCTTTCTATTATTGCATTTTAGTTTGTTGTTTTTCCTCTAAATCCTTTGGTATTTGCTTCTTGTGTTGCTAGTCTCATATTTATCTCCTTTATTTAGGTGTAATACTGGTTTATACCTTTAGTCCTATATCAACATACATCTACATTACCATGTTTCAAATGAATAAAAGAGACCTGTGTATGATTAAATGCAATAATATCCATATAATACAGGCATATAGGTTATGAGATGGAAATATATGGTCTCAACCTAAAATAGATCAAAGAAAGGAAGTAAAACTAAAATACCTGGAGCAGAAATAGGCCTCAGTTACCATGATCGCAACTTGAGGGATGTGATCGCATCTAGTTAAGATGGTTAATAACTGTAATCGTATTAATCTACACATGGTCGCGCTAAACGCGATAGCAATAAATCTGGTGCGATCACAGTATAGTGGGATTTAGTTCATGGGCAATTTTATTATTTTTAGCAGCAGACCCCAAATACTTTAAAAGAATAAAACCCTTTGCCATTTTGGGCATTAGAGAGACTATCAATACTTTAGATTTGAAATTAAAACCCAAAATTTAGTAAGACTTGTAAATTTGATTTGGAGATTTTGAGTTTGGTATTTGTGAAGAATAGATGCCTTGAACAACTCATTTGGTATATGTTTCTCTCTTTTTTTCATGAGTAGCTAAATCTATTAGTCTTGGGATTATGTTAAACTAAGGCGTAAATTAGTTGTAGGTTGTGATGTATTTTTGTACATCCTAGTTAAATGATAATGAGTTATACTATTGCTTAAATAAATTGGTTGGGATTTGTGGTTGAAAACCCCAAATAACCATATGGGATTGACAATGAAAACCCCATGCTCTTGAAAGCCTAAACCATCCTTGATGAAACACCCAAGAATGTGGCCTTACAAAAATTTTTGGTTTTGAGAATGATTGACCAAGGTACAATTAGATAGGCCACTCGTATGCTTAGTCATGACTTGTACCCACCTTTCTTACCCCTTTCATACCTTGATAAGTCCATGAGGGTATAATACTATTTCCTATATGACATGACCTTTCCTAAGTCGTAACCAATGCATATGAGTCATATACTACTCAACCGTAGAGAGGGGAGCCTCAAACCAAGTGAATTATTTTTGTTACAAGTGAAGCTTAGGAGCTAAGAGTAAGTCATACCCTTTGTATACAACTTAAGGATGCCTACTCATACGCACAATAGTTTGGTAGACTTAGGAGAATCCTAGGGTACGTGTTTTGGTACCACTCGTACCATGGGGTATGATTGCTAAGGAAGTCGTACCCTTGATCATCGAAGGCTCCCATAAAGACCACGCCGTCATATGTAGTGTTGAATTGGATAAATAAGCTAAAAGTTCTTAAATGTCAAAATAAATTATGTGGATGTTAATATATAAACCAATGGACTGGGGATCTAAATGTTGACTAATGATGATTATGTGATGACTTGTCATTAAAGTCCCTTGCCCTATGAAAGGACTAGTGGTTAAAGTCCCTTGTCTAATGACTTGTGGTTAAATTCCCTCATCTAATAGATTATGGTTGGAATCTTTTTCTTAAAGATATCTTTTGAGTTTAAAATACCTTACATTATGTAAAGACATATGATTAAAGGTCCATAAACAATTGAATGAATTGGTATGTCATTAAAGTTCTATGACCGATTGAATAAAACAACATGTGATTAAAGTTCCATGACCGAATGAATAGGTGCACCCGTGATTAGAGTTCCATGCCTATTTGAGTATGTACACATGTGATTAGAGTTCCATGCCTAAGTGTATATGTGAGCATGTGATTAGAAATCCATGAATCAGTGTATATGTGAGCATGTGATTAGATTTCCATACCTATGTGTATTATTGAGAATGTGATTAGAGTTCCATGTATAATTGAATGTGTGAGCATATGCTTAGAGTCCTATGCATCATGGATTGTGGTATATAGATAGAACCCTTGTTTCCATCTATGGATATGTGGGCTTAGTCCCTTGCTTAATGAGTATACCCATGGTTGAAGTAATTTTTCTAATGACGTGTGAATGTGGTTAAAGTACTATGTCTTATATGAATTGGTTGAACCTAAGTATGGAATGTTAGAGTCCTCCACTTTATGTCTCGTGATTGAAGGATTTGAGAATATTATTAAGTCTTGATATTTTGTTGGCATATGATGTACCTATATGTAAGGATAAGTGTATAAATATGATTTAATATAGTATATTGTATGGTTGTTACTTGTTGATGTTAATTTATCCTTATCCTTGAGTTACATGCTAGCACTTCAACCACTAATCGCTCTGGATGCTATGTCCCTACACGACATAGGGTCCAGAGCATCTTCTTCTTCTACCTAGTAAATAGGTGTTCAATCAGTTCGTGCATTGACCTCAAAGTGGTAAGATTCCACACTCCGAAATGCATACCTCTCATAGTCACGTTATCTATCTCATAGACTTGTATAGGTTTTGTACTTGGCTATTGTCAGTAGCATGTCCCAGCATATTATCGACTTTGGTTATTAGAGGTTTTGTGGACGACTATGGACTTGGGTGTATTGGCTAGACTATTGACATTAATGAAATGTTAAATATTGTCTATTATTGACTATTAGTCTTATATATTTCTGCAATCTTATTAAAAGGTCAGGATTCACCCGACCTTCATGATTGTTGTGATGATGGTTAAGTTAGGTTATTGGGGAAACCTCCGATTCAGGTGAGCACGAGATGCCCATACGGCATGACCCAATTTTAGGGTGTGTCAAGTTGGTATCAGAGCCTAGGTTTATGGTCAGTTTTAATTCCAAAAAGCCGTGTTAAGTAGAGTCTCTTTAATGGGTTTGTAGTGTGCCACACTTAATAGAGAGGGGCTATGAGACATCTAGGAATGTTTTATTTTCTTGTGTTTCAATCTTAAGCTACATATAGTCTAAGGTCTTATATTTCTTTGATTTTTTCTTGATCATCTTTCATATCATATATCTAAGAAGATTTAACATTTAGGATAACTCTTCTATCCCAAATGGCAAAATATGGACAAAGATCATCTGACTTCTGGGATTCAGACTCAATTAAGGGTTGTGACACCTGATTATTCTCATGGGATTCCACCTGTTCCTACTAACCCTACTGCTAGGGGTGACATTTTTCCTCAGTCACCTCCAAAAATTAGGTTTCATAGCTTCTTTGCTCTGGTGGCTCAGTCTGGTGAAAAGTAGTCCAAGAGGAGGTATTGGGTAGGTCCTGACCTCTATTCCATGTCTAGTACTCCCTATCCATACCCTTTGGGAGACAGGGATTTTTAGATTGGTAATGTTCATAGGGCATAAAGTGCCTAACATCAGGATAGCGGGACCTAATCCACATTCACCTATCCTCCTTATTAGTTTTATGGCTGATCACACTGTGGTTATTGTAAGAAAGGAAGGAATTAGGGGTTTTAAATGTAGTTAATTGGGATGCATTCAACGGGAGTATCCTATAATGATCGCCACTTGGGTAAAAAGGATGTCGGTTTCCTCTTCTCTATATTTTGCACCAAGAGGTGTCACTTTTAGCTCTGACATGTGTCTAGACCATCTCAATGCTCTTACCATCCATTGGGATCCTGAGGCATCTTCAAATAATAATGCAGGTGTGTTAAAACTTTTCCCTTGTGATGTGTATTGTTTGCTTGATCCAGGGTCTACTCATTCTTATATGGCCCCATATATACCTATGCATTTTGGTCTCGAGAGTCTGTCAATTCCTTTTCCTATTTCTACCCTAATATGAGACTTTATGGTTGTTAGAAGTATCTATAAGAGGTGTGTGCGATACTTGTTTGTGGGAGAGATACTCTTCTATACTTGATAGAGTTGGACATGGTCAATTTTGATGTCTTATTGGGGATAGATTGGTTGCTATCTAACAATGCTTCCTTTGATTGTCGAACCCATATGGTCATGGTCAAATTCTCTAATGAGTCAGTCAATGTATAGTAAGGTGGCTCCTTAGTACCTAAGAAAAGGTTCATTTCTTATCGTAAAGCCTAAAGTTTGATTTCAAATGGGTATTTGTATCATTTATTCAAAGTTAAATATTCTAACTTAGAAGATGCCTCTTCAAGAGTCTGTTCTCATGGTTAATGATTTTTTCATCATGTCCTTCAGTTGAATAATGCCTCAGTGGTATTCATGGGCTTGATGAATAAGTTCTTCCATCCATTCTTAGACATAATTGTCATCATCTTTATTGATTATATCTTAGTGTATTTCTAAGAATGAGGAGGATCATGTAGATCACCACTGTGCTGTGTTACAACTTTAGAGGATCATCGTTGTATGCCAAGTCCTCTGAGTGGGAGTTTTTATTGAAAGCTTGAGCCCTCTTATTAATGTTGTTTATCTCTAGTGAGGGGATCATGGCAGATCCCCAAAAGGTATGTGGTGATGTGTCTTTTGGTTTCCAAACCTAAGGACTCTTCTTGTGGTATGGTATGTCGGGATGGGTCTCATTTGTGACCTAGGTAGTTACTATGAAGTACTCCATACTTATGGTTTTGTGACACTACTAAGTATCTTTCCTTGAGTGTCGTGAGTGGTTCTTGGTTAATGGATCAAGGAGTATGGTGATGCTTTGAAATAGAAATGTAGAAGCCCCTAAGTGGGGGAGATTCTAGGGTTAGGCATTGTACAGTAGGAGATGTCATCCTTCTATTTGAAGGTATAAGGTTAGTATGGGTAAGTTTCTTGACCTCTATTTAGCTTACCAAGTCTTAGAAAAGATGAAGGTGATTCATGAGAGGTTGAAACCGCTCAAAGTTTCCAAAATTCATACGTGGATGTGTGGCGTGATGGTGACTAGGTAATCTTAAAGGTGTTTTCCATGAAAGGAGTCATACGAATTGATAAAAAGGGGAAAGCTTAGTTCCCGTTATGTTGGTCCCTATTTGGTCTCGAAAGGGCAATGTCTCCTATGAGTGGAGTTCTTATCTAGATTGAATTCCATTTTCCCTTGGTTTTCCATGTCTGTATGGTGCGAAGATGTGCAGGTGATCCCTTGTTGGTCGTTCCCTTAGAGGATAGGGATATTTTGGGTTCCTTGTTCTTGTAAAGAGATTTGGATAAAGATCTTTAATCGGAAATTTCAATGGTTGTGAATGATAGGAGTGGCTTTGGTGAAGGTTCTCTGGAGTAACCAATAGTTTGTGGAAGCGGAAGGGGACTTGAGGTCCACATACCCGCAAATGTGTTCCATTCTGGAAACTCATGCGTGAGGTGTATGTTGGTGTTCTTAACGTGGTCTATGTCATTGATAAGACGATGGGTAAAACCTCCGATGCTTATAATTGATTTATGTATTTATTAGTTAAGGGATTAAAGTTCCCAAAGCTTATGTTGCCTTATATCTTTGGAAGCCAATGGGTTTCAGACCTTGAGCTTTGAATTGACCAAGTATTTTGATAAATAATGCATTGGGAACCTAAGGATCAAAGAAATTAAATACTTGATTGATGATGATCATGATATATATTGTGTTGTAACCTTGTTGTGTGTTTGGTCCTAATTTGTTGAACGATTGGTTACGCTATGTGCTAATGTGTTAACTTGTGTTGATGCTTTTATTACTCTTCATTTGCGGATGAATGATCCTAAATGGGGGAGAATAAAACACCCCAGAATATTGCCTTGCAAATTTTTTTGGTTTTGAGCATGATTGACCAAGGTACGATTGGACAAGCCACTCGTCTCCTTGGTCAAAAATCATACCCACCTTGCCCTCCCCTTTCGTACCTTGATCAGTCCATGAGCATATCATAATGTTTCCTATATGAAATGACCTCCGCTTTTTTGTAGCCAATGCATACACGTCATATACTACTCATTCGTATAGAGAGGATCCTCAAACCAAATGAACTGCTTTTTTCATGAGTAAAGCTATGAGTTAAGGGTGATTCATACACTTTGGATACGACTCAATGGTACCCACTCGTACCCAGAATAGTATGGTTGACCTAGGAGAAGCGTAGGGTACGAGATAGGGTACCAGTCGTACCCTAGGGTATGATTGCAAAGAGAATCCTATGGGGAAGTCGTACCCCTGGATGAGTTCACTTTTCTTCTTTTAACTAAGGTCCTTGTGGTCATTTCCCTTGCCTAAAGCCCTAAGATCTATCACTATATAAGTGTGTGTAGCCTCCTAAATATCTATTTTGGATGAATCAAATACCCTAAATACTCTTTCAAGATCATCTTTGAAAGATTGGAGGCTAGGGTTTCAAGGGAGCTCATCTAGTGAGAAGAATTTGTCAAGTTTCTTGGTAAATCAAGTTGTTTAAGGTACGCATCTCTTCACCTTCTTAAATAACTCTAAAACCCATGTATTTCACACTTGAATTAGTAAGTGTACATGGTGGTTTAGAAATAAAATGAAAAGGGTTTTGTTGCTAAATGATGAACAATGATGATTCCTACTTAGACTTGTGTTTATTCATGTTATTGATGATTATTTGCATATGTGGATTCTTGTTTTATGTGATCTAACATGTGGTTTTTGAGTAACCCTAATCTTAGTGATTTCTACCATTAAAATAGCCTTGTTGAAGGTATGTACATAAGTTGTTTGTGAAAATGTCTAAGCAAATTGTATAGCGACATGCTTGTAATGTTTTAAACTAGGGCAATGGTCAAATATGCATGGATGATTGATAAACGGTATTGTGAAGGCATAGTGATCTATGTGTTGTATAGTTGACTAATAAGGGGATTAAAGCCCTTAAACATGAAAATGAACCTGATGTGTGTGTTGAGTCTAATTGTGGTGATAATGTGGTGTAATCTTGCTAATGAATTATGAATGGTTATATGGCTCTTGATGACCATAAATGTAATTAATAATGAGTTGAATGAAGGCATTTAGTCAATTAACGTTATTAGTTGTTAAATGGTTTTGTGAATGTCAAATATGTATCTATGGAATTTGACTAATGAACAAGGATGAGACATAATAAGGACTCAATGAATGTAAATACATGTAGATGGTTGGTAAAGGCCTTGTTATCCATGTATTGAGTTATAATGATTGTAAATGCTTCGTAAATGGTTGTTAAGAACCTTATTAATCATGTGACGTATTAGCTTATTGCTTTAAATAGGGTGATGGCCCTATAAGTAATAATGGTTGATAATTTGTATTTTGGTAATATTGATAGCCATGTAATTGATTTAATTATGACCATGTGGGTTTGATTGATAAGAAAAAGGGGTTCAATTCCCAAATTTGAACTTGAATTTGCTTATGGAACCAAAGTGTGGTATATAAATATTAATGTATAACGTATGAGTTAGTAGGGGTCTTGAAGATCGCCAATTGGATTGAATGATGGTTTGAACTGAGCCATTTTCCTAATTAAGTGTTCAATCGATGAATATTTTGATGAAGACCTTATGGGTTCGTATGGGTCCTGATGACCATAAATTAAATTGTGTTATGAAATGAGTTAAGACATCGGCCAATTGAAATGGTTCAGCATCGAAGGCTCCCATGAGGACCAGGTGGTCATGTGTAGCGTTGAATTGGCTAAATGAGCTAAAATTCCTTAAATGCCGAAATGAATTGAATTGATGTTAATGTATGAACCAATGGACTGAGGATCCAAATGTTGACTAATAATGGTAATGTGATGTCTTGTGGACAAGTCCTTTGCCCTATGAAAGTACTTGTGGTTAAAGTCCCTTGTCTAATGACTTGTGGTTAAAGTCACTCGTCTAATAGCTTGTGGTTAGAGTCCCTTGATTAAGAAGATCTCTTGAGGCTAAAATATTGTAACGCCCCAATTTTTTGAACCGGAATGCTACATGGTACTCATGACCCCGAAGGATCACAAACTAACCCATGACTGATATCTATACCTGTAACTCCATAATATACATATAAAATGCGGAAACATGAACAAAGAGGGCATAAGGTTCAATCTTGAATAATAAAATATCTGAAATAAGGTGGTATCACAGTACCAAAAGAAAACTGAAAGTACTAAAGTCTAAATCTGAAAACTCTATAATCGTCTGAAAGCCTCTAAACTGTCTGAATAAGAAGTTAAAGGAACGTGTATCCAACTAACTCCCTAATCTGAAAATAAACTAAAATACTGGAATAATAAATGTAACGATCATGTCCTCAAAAGATGAGGACTCACTGCTTACTGAACTGCTACTGCTGATCTAGAATCTGCACCTCAGAACCTATGCTGTAACATAAAAAGAAAGCACCATAGCCTAAATGAGTCAGTACAACAAAAGTACAGAGTATACGTGGGGGTAGGCTAAATGCATGGGGTTTATATGCATGAACATGATGACTAATATGAACATGAGAATACATACATACATACATACATACATACATACATAACTGCTACTGAACTCGTGGAGATACTGACTACTTGAGTTTAAACTCTGACAACATAAGTTTCATGATACTGAGATACTAAATGACTGATAACATGGATGACTGTATCTAATAGTCCTAATTCTGGGGAAAAATACCTGAGTTCCAAACTGTGTCTGAACATCTAAGTCTGAGATCAGTCCTAGCTAACGAGTGATCTCTGAAACTGATAATGAGAATACTAGACTGAATCTGAGACTGAGATCAAGCCTGTCTGTCGGATGACTTATAGATCTAATAATAAGCATCTAAATATGGGACCAACCCTATCTGATGTGATGGTCCTGGAATCAATGGAACTATCTGAGTTCCTTACTGAGATCGATGGCTGTATCTGACAGTTCTGATTCCCGATTTCTACTCTGAAGACTGATACTAAAACTATAACTATAACTGTGATTGTGGGAGGTAGCAACCTAACCGACATGCCCTGATACTGTACTGGTGGGGTCCAATCTTTTCCCTGATTGGAAGGGTGTCAATATAGTACCACGGGTAGAGACCTCTACTATAGTCAAGCCTCTCTGACGGATGACCCTGAACAGGAAATAAAGCCTAAGGCAATATAATAGTCAAGCATAGCCTTAATCTGACAGGTGACTCCTGTCCTACACTGGCTATGCAGTTCTGGAGTACAGGGATTAATACTAATGGCTCTGCCTTTATAATGAGAAAAAACCGCCATCCCTGCACTTACTTGGTGCTAGTCCCTACTCCCAACTGAAAGACTCTAAAAAGATTAACTGCGCTGAACTGACTAACTGAAATAAAATGATTTATAAACTGATTAACTAAGCTGATAATATATTCTTCGCTGAACTAAGCTGAATTCACTAAGTTTCATTGACTGATGGAAAAGCTACTTGAGATCTGAGGTCTGACTGAGAGTACAGAAGATACTGGGACTATTGAAGTACTGAGATTTCTGAGTTTTTCTGAGTCACGTGACTAACTGAAATCTATGGAGCATAGCTTGACTGAGGATATCTTGAAACATGACACTAGCTCTAGGCACACATCTATAGTTTTTGGGTATAAGTACCCCCAGGACTCGATGGAAGTAAACTGACACACATGACTGACTTGATCATAAGAGTAGAGTCCACAATTCACCATATCATAAGTAAGGATTTCATAATAAGAATGATTCTCAACAAACTATCTCATGATCGGGAATGCACACAACATGTATATACTTGCATGGCTTCATTAACATGGTCATTCCATATCACAACAATATCATGAGCATCTCATACAAATTCTTCAATTCAAGACAATAGCATTGGGATCACATTGAACATAAACTTAGAACATGGAATAGTCATTTAGGACTTATTATGTCATAAAAGCTTGATTTCTATTCCCTTAGGTATTTTCACAAACACCTTACATGCACATCTTAAGCATAGGTGGATTCATCAAGATTACAAATATTTAACCACCAATTTCACGTATTTATACATTAAATACGACCATATCCTTACACAAAACTTACAAAGATCCCATATTAGGCATCATCAAACTCCAACCACATGAACATCAACTACCAACAACATAAACATCATAATACATAATTTAGAAGATGATTCTTGAGCTCCATGGATAAAAGAAGTCCATGAATCAACTCACGCATACCTTAGAGGGAAGAATCTTGATGATTGACGGAGGAATTTCCTTGAAATTGTATCTTAAAGTTTAATTATGCAGCCCTAGTTGTTTTTCTCTTTTAGTGCCCTTGGATGATGAACTTAAATGCTAGTAGGGTTGTAATATAATTAGAAGCTATATATTTTATAGGTTTAAGTTTAGGGATGTGCAAGGAGTGTTAAAAGACTTAATTACCCTCAAAATATCTCAAAATGGAGTGTTTAAGTCACTTGAAATCATAAGATATGCGCCGCATATGATATCACATATATTTATATAGGCGCCGCATATGATATCACCTAAATTTACATAGGCGCCACATATGATATCGCCTATATCTACATAGGTGCTGCATATGCTATCACCTATATTTACATAGGTGCCATATATGCTACCGCATATGCTTTCCAGTGGCCATGTGCGATTGGTTAGGCGACACACTCTACTTCACAAAGCCATAACTCCTAGATCGAGTGTTGGATTTTGATAAAATTTGTATCTTTGAAAAGATAATTCGATTCTCTATAATTTGGTGGGTAGAAATATGCATAAATACCACATTAACATCGAGCTATACTTGTTCTAATATGACCCTTACGAAATCGAACACTAAAACTTGATGGAGTCAAAAACTCTTAGCTTCTATTACCTTAAGTGACTCATACGAACATGCTTAATTCATCATAAGCTATCTTATCACTAGGATACTCATTTTTTGTCATGTACTCAAGTATGAATCACAGGATATGAGATTTCATATGTAAGAAAAATGGTTCGTCTCCTAGCTTAGAAACATGCGGGGTATTACAAATACCTTGCCTTATGAAATGACATGTGATTAAAGTTCCATGACCAATTGAATGAAAAGGCATATGATTAAAGTTCCATGACCGATTGAATGAAATGGCATGCTATTAAAGTTCCATGATTAGTTGAATAAAATGGCATATGATTAAAGATCCATGAACGAATGAATATATGTTTATGCAATTATAGTTCCATGCCCATTTGAGCGTCTGCGTATGTAATTAGAGTTCCATGCTTAAATTTATATGCGAGCATGTAATTATAGTTCCATTCCTAAGTTTATAGATGAGAATGTGATTATATTTCCATGCTTAAGCATATATGTGAGTATGTAACTAGAGTTTTATGTCTAATTGAATGTGTATTCATGTTCTTAGAGTGTCATTCATCATGCATTGTGGTATATGGATAGAACCCTTGTTTTCATGGATAGAAATATAGTATTAGTCCCTTTCTTAATGAGTGTAATTATGGTTGAAGTACTTTGTCTAATGATATATGAATGTGGTTAAAATACTATGTCTAATATGAATGGGTTGAACCTAATTGTGGAATGCTAGAGTCCTCGACTTTATGTCTTATGATTGAAGGATTTGAGAACGTTGTTATGTCTTGATATCTTTTTGGAATGTGATATACCTATGCATAAGGATAAGTGTGTAAGTTGATTGAATATAGTATATTAACTGGTTGTTAGTTGATGATGTTATTTTATCCTTATCCTTAAGGTAAATGCTAGCTCTCCAACTTCTACCTAACTCCAAATGCTATGTCCCCACGTAATATAGTGGTTGGAGCATCTTCTTATTCCATACAGTAAACAAGTATTTGAGCAGTTAATGCATTGACCTTGAAGTAGTGAGCTTCCATACTCCGAAATACCTATAGATCATAGTCACGTTATCTTCTTTCATAGACTTGTATAGATTTGGTACTTGGCTATTGTCGGGGGCATGTGCTGACATATTATAGACTTCAATTGTTAAAGGTTTTGTGGACGACTGTGGACTTAGGTGTATCGGCTAGACTATTGACCTTAATGAAATGTTAAATGTTGTCTAGTATTGACTATTAGCCTTATATATTTCTGCTTTCTTATTATAAGGTTGGGATTTACCAGACCTTCATGCTTGTTGTGATAATGGTTAGGTTGGGTTATAGGGGCGACCTCTGTTTCAGGTGATCTTGAGGTGCCTATATGACATGACCCAATTACGGGGCGTGTCACTTCAAAAAGGGGATTTGGATGAACTTTAGGAATCCTCATCATCCTTGAAAGAGAAAAGTGGAAACCAAGGCAACAGTATACAATTATTAGGTTTAGTTTACTTATTTTCACTATCTTAGACATAAGGGTGATTTTGTAGTTGACTTTACCATGGGTATCATCCTAGAAATAGGGATGCTCAAATTGAGGTAGTGGGTGAATATAATTGTCATACTTGTTAGGTACCCGAAAGGGTCAACAAGTGAAATCTTTGAGGTTTTATTGAGAAATAATCCTCAAGGGTCCTAGACCTAGCCTACCCCATTAGTAACTTACAAGAATGTGCATCACATCTCTCATACCCACAACTAAGTTGCACGTAGGTAGACATAATCCAAAGATTCTTCAAATATCGAAGTTACTGACAACGCCCAAGCACACACGCAAGTATATGTTGTCTACCAAGTCGTAAAGTGGACTTAAAGAAAGCCAAGTATCATTCCCAGAAGGACTTGGTTTAACAATGATTCAATTTCAGTTCACTGTTAAGATTCAATTGGCGCAAGAGAAACAAAAAGAGGGTTTGTAATTTGTAACAAAATAAATATGAACAATGTGTAAAATAAAAGTCTTAAAACAATCAATGGAGTAAAGCCCAGGGTTAAAGCACTTGGTTGTTGATTCGTAGGGTTAATTGCATGATCATGGTCTCCTGACCTCTAATCTTACTAACTTGGGCATTACAACTATATCTTTGAGAGGTAATGTAATAGTCCAATCAAGTTATTAAATCTATCATCCTACATATGAATCAATTAAAGCTTCTAAGGAAATAAGAATCATACTTTTTTTATTCCGACATTCTATTACCCTATTCCCTCTCCCGATATCAAGGTAGACAATAGATGTATTTTTCGGCTGACCAATCCATCAAATAATAAAATAAAGAATAAACAATCAACCAATCATGATAAGAAAAATTAAATGAAATTAATTCAAAACAATAGAACTCATGCTCTTGGCTTTAACCCCGAAAAGGGAGGCATTTAGCTATGCATAGTCATAATCATGATCCAAAAGGTTGAATACATGATATAATCTAAAATAAAGCTAAAGAAATAGTGTAAAACCTAAAAGATGAAGTTTTAGTAGCCCCTAAATGTTTCAAGATGCCTAAGAATGATAAGAATCGTGTACAATGATGTATTTATAGCAAAAGGGCAAGCTATAGCCGTGTTGGACAAGGATTTAGTGTGCAATTCTGCCATGGAATACAGTAGGCGGTGCGGGAACCATTCCATCGAGGTATAGGGCATGCCAAAATCTATATTTTACCGATATGGATTGGGTGTCATGATCATTGTTGCACTAGAGTTAAACCCCTGTCGCGGGCTTATCACGTGCACATACTGGAAGTTGCTTCCACAATTTTGGTTAAGTGTTGATCGTCCAATCTTTTGTCCCTTATATTGTGGTGTATTTCCCATGGATTTCCAGCCTTTCTATCATCACTATATCACTCTATTTATCTCACAAAGATTCCTACATAATCATAAGATGAATTAGAGATCATGACAACACAATATCCTCAATGATGAATCAAAACAAGAGCTAAGACTAGGCTAGTTCATGTTAATCTTCAACTTATTGTTCCACCAACACACTTAATCAAATTAAAATTTCCACATTACCAACAAGTTATTCTACTCATAATCACATATTTAAACCATTTGGAACTCATTTAACATATTAGAATCAAACAAAACCAACTAGACACATAACTAGCACAAGCTAGTTAAACTAATTTTCTCGATTGAACTCTAAATGACTCAATGAAGCACAAACTTGTTGGAAAACATTTTGAACCATTGTAGTCATATTCTTGAACACTTATATGCTTTTTTATATCATTATCACACATAAATTACCCGAATTATCCTCGAAACTACGCATATATAATCTAGAATAGTAACACTAGAGTCCATAAATACCCCTAACATCACCACCCCCCACTTAAAGCCTTGTTCCTCCTCGAACAACTCTTTACTCTAAGCATAGTCAGTTGAGGAGACTCTACACTTCTAATAAATGCAAGACACTCAAGCTGGTATAATAATCACTACACAAAATGCAAGTTTCTACACTAAGCATGTTAGAACACAATTGAAAGCTTATGAACACTACTCCAAAACATCCAAGCCTCAAGAATTGACTCACCTAGTTGGAAAAATCATGATTATTGTTCAATAAAGTACATCATACAAATCACCCACATTTATCAAACATGTTATTCTTAGAACATAAGAGTTACCCATAATCACTCATAATAATGCAATTTATCACAATGGGTACAAGAATTAAATTTCACTTATCCTCACAAGGAATTCACAAGTTACACATACTGAACCATAATCTTGCCTTTAGTGTAGTACTCCACTAATATTAGAATGCTAAACTTAGGATCAATTAGGTATTTTCCAGGTTGTAATGTAGGCTAAGAGACGGGTAGGAACTATTTTGGCTTAATAGTGACTATCTTCCCTGGGCGCTTTAACGCATCACTTTTTACAATTACAACAAAAATATAACAACCACATAACACCACTTTTTTCTACCTCATTGTTTTGTTTTCACCCTATTTTATTATGCTCATTTACTTACACTATTGTGGGAGTATTATATGCACAACTGATTCAATTTGAACAAATTTTTATTCTTTTTCATTAATCTACTCCCAACCTTAACACATAACAATTCCTTTGAATACAAATAGCTAACCTTTTTGGGTCTTCAATTTTACCTTTTTGTTCTTCAATTTCACACTCCTTACTTAATTTTTCATTAAAGCACCTAGGTGCTTTGGATAAAATTAAGGTCGATCAAAAAAGGGTATTAGGCTACACATGAGGATGCCAAATAAAAAAACTAAAGGCTCAACGAGGCTTGCTAGGATTAAGCACAAAGGGTAGGTCAAATAGAAGGTATAAAACAAGGCTATCAATGAAATGCCTATATCACCTCCTTAACCCACATTCTTTATTTCTCTTTGCACACACACTAGAAAAGATCTAGATATCACATACAACAAGGAATATACAAATACCTAACATGCATATGGCGCTTGCTTAACTCAATAGGATCATCATAGACTCCCAAACAAATAATAGCAAGAATTTAAATTTAAGCCAAAAAGTACAAGAGTCACAAAAATGAGCCTAAAAGTCGTAAAAGTATCAATTCACTTAATCAACATTCTTTTACCAAACAAAACACTTGCACCATGTAATAAAAAATAGCACCAATAAGAATATCTTACAAAAAAAATTAAATTGAGCCTAAAATTGGGAATTTCCCTACCCCAAACTTAAAAATCTACATTGTCCCCAGAGTGAATTTAAGAGTAAAAGATAAAAATAGTCTCCGAGGCCTCTAGGCCTAGCTAGTAGCATCTTAATACATGACGGAGGTCCATGGGACCCCACACTCAGTCTTTGTCATGCTTCGTACCTCAAGTTTCTGGTACTTAGACTTCCCATCGACTTGTGACTGGTTAAAAACAAAAAACTATGTGAAATAAAAACTAAAAACTAAAAATTAAACATACTTACTTAACTTGGGTTGCCTTTCAAGCAGCGCCATATTTAGTATCGTGGCACGACCCATCTATGACTTAGTTATTCTCCTTCTTTATCCATCTCATGATTGGTCTCCATCTTCTTATTTTTTTCACCCCTCTTAGGTGTGAACTCTCAGGGGTACCTAATTTTTCAATATTTGCCTTTTCAGGCCTATTAATTTGCATTATATCAGTCTGTAGTAGTAGTGGCTTAGAAAGATCAATAAGGTAGTCCGAAGAGGTCTTTGGCAGACAAACCACCCCATACTTATCCTCTTAAATTACAGAAATCATACACAAGTCTTTATAGCGGGATAGTGTGTTAAGCGGCTTGTAAACTTTAAAAACCTCCACTCCATCCTTCAAACTCATTTTGAGAGTACCTTCTCGCACATTAATTAATGCTCCTCACATCACTAAAAATGGACTCCCTAAGATGATTGGTACCTATTTGTCTGCCTGAAAATCTAGAACAATAAAATCAGTAGGAATAAAAGATTTACCAGCCTTTATAAGTACATCCTCAATAATTCCTTTTGGGTAAGCTATGGTCTCGTTTGCCAACTACAGTAGTACAAAGCTCGGTCTAGGCTTCCCCAAACCCAATATGTTAAACAAAGATAGGGGCATCAAGTTGATACTTTCCCCCAAATCACTAAGTACCTGTGCTACCTTATTTTTGCCAATCTAAATACGGAGAGTCAACTTACCAGGTTCCTTAAGATTTTTTGGCATCTTTTGAGTAACCACAAAACTACACTTTTCAGTGAGCGCTACTATTTTAATTTCCTGCCACTTTACCTGATTAGTAACGACATCCTTCAAGTACTTAGCGTACTTGGACATACCCTACAAAATATCTAACAAAGTTAAGTTAATGTGAAGTTCTCTGAACGTGTCAAAGAACTTCTTGAAACAAACATCCTTCTTCACTTTTATTTGCCTCTGAGGGAAAAGAAGTGGCTCTACTTCTTCTCATGTTCAGCAACTTTAGTGTTCAAGTGCTCAGACTTCTTTAAATTATCAGCAACCTTTCTGAATACCTTTTGGGTCACTACATCAGCATCTACCTTCTTAGTTGCCTGTGGAGGGTCTTCTTGAAGCTCTCTACCACTCCTCAAGGTAACTTCTGTAACTTGTTTTAGATTTTTTGTATTTGTGGACAACCCACCTTGCAGCCTGTATTTAGTGTCTGTTGTAACTGCCCCAACTATACCTCTAAACTTCTTGTGAAAGCTTGATGATTTTTTATTTTTGGCTGGTTACTTTTCATATCCGTAGCCATTTGTGCTTGACTAGCCAGAATCTATTTCATCAATTCTCCCAAGTTGTTATTTGATTGATTTGGTTGAGCCTATTGTTGCTAAAATTATTGTAGGTGGTCGATCCATGTCTGAATTAGTGGCTAAGTTTGCCACTTTATGTTGTAGGAGTTACCATAATTAGGCGTTTGAGCATTGCCCACATACATTACCAACCCCACATTTGAAGCACACGTAGTTACTGAATGACCACTATTACCAAAAACTTCATACCAACCTGTAGCTTATTAGATTACATTGACTGTTGTTGTAGGCTATGCTACTCCAAACATTAGAATGCTAGTTTAATTTTGCAATGCTGAGATTTGAGCAGATATGGAAGTGAATTGGTCAACCTCCAATACACCTACAATTCTTTTTTGTAGAGCTTATCGAATCTAAATGCCATTCTAGATTCCGTTGGGCTATATAGTTCAATAAAATGTATAGCTCATCATATGTCATCTTAAGAGATTGATCATCTGTAGATGAATCTAGCAAAATTTTCGTATTGTGATCAAGAGCCTCTACAAATGTATGAGCAAGTACCTCATTGGACTTTTGATGGTGTGGACAGTATTGAAGAAGTTCTTTGAAGCACTCCCAAGCATGATAAAAATTCTCGACTGGCTTCTATTTGAAGCACTCTACCTCACTGCAAAGTGTCGCAGTCTTGCTAGACGGGAAGAATCGAATAAGAAATTTTTTAGCCATGTCATCCCATGATGTGATTGAATTTGCCAATTTTGCATTTAACAAATTTTTTGCTTCCCCAATTAGAGAAAAGGTGAATAATGTCATCCTCACAAACTATGCATTCACACCCGTAGGAATGAATGTGTCCCTAATTTCCAAAAAATTCCGTAAGTGGACCAGTGGATCTTCATGTGAAAGCCCTATGAACTATCCACTGCTAATCAGAAGCCATACCTATTTTGTTTAAGCTTGAAATTGCCTCAAGTTGCTGGCTTCTGAAACGGGGAGGTCAAATTGGTTGGAAGTGGGATTGCCACTTCTCTGACTGTCCTGTGGGCTACTTTTTCATCATCCATAATGGTAGGATTCTCTTGACCTTCTGTAATATGAGGAATACGGGGGAGAAGGATTGCTTCTCTCCTTCATTGATGGAAAAGTTGCTCAGGTTTATAACTTGGTTAAATAAAGTCTTGATCCCTTAACAGCTTACTACTTTGAAAACCTGTATTATGAAAAATAGAACCAAGACCAAGTGTAAAAACTCCAAAGAAATCATAAAGGTAAACTAAAATAAACAGTTGCCAAATTACAAGTCCCCGACAAAGGCGCTAAAAACTTGACAAATCACACGCAAGTTTACATGGTCTACCAAGTAGTAAAGTTTTCTTAAAGAAAGCCAAGTATCGATCATACAAGGACTTGGTTTAGCAACAATTAAATTTCAGTTCACTATTTAGATTCAACTAGTGCAAGAGTAACTAAATGAGAGTTTGTAATTTGTAACTAAATAAAAATGAACAATGTGAAAAATAAAAGTCTTGAAACTATCAATGGAGCAAAGCCCAGGGTTAAAGCACTTCAAACAATCATACTATGTTGTTGAACTTCATTCGTTAACTTGCTTATCTTGGTTGTTGATTCGTAAGGTTAATTGCATGATCATGGTCTCCCGACCTCTAATCTTCTACCTAAATTAGACATTACAACTACATCATCGAGCGGGGATGTAATAATCCAATTAAGTTATTAAAGCTATCATCCTACGCATAAATCAAGTAAGGCTTCTAGTACATCCCTTTCCTAGATGCTATTTTGAATTACTTATTTTAAAAGAAAATAAGAACAATAATTTGTTTATTCCCACATTCTATCGCCCTATTCCCTCTCCCGAGATCACAAGGTCTACAATAGATGTATTTACCAGGTGATCAAACCATCAAATTCTTACATAAAGAATAAACAAACAACCAATAATTATAAGAAAAATTAAATAAACTTAATTCAAAATAATAGTACTCATGTTCTTGGCTTTAACCCCAGAAAGAGAGGCGTTTAGCCACGCATAGTCATAATCATGATCCAAAAGGTTGAATACATAATATAATCTAAAAGAAAGCCAAAGAAATAATGTAAAACCTAAAAGATGAAGTTATAGCAGACCCCCAATGCATCAAGACATTCAACAATGATTAAAAACGTGTACAATGATGTATTTATATCAAAAGGGCAAGCCTAAGCCGTGTTGGACAAGGATTTAGCATGCAATTCAGCCCTAGAATACAACAGGCAATAAGGGCACCATTCTACCAAATTATAGGGAGTGTCGCGGGATCCATTGCTCCAATATAGATGGATCACCACGAGCATTGATGAACTAGAGTGAAGCCTGTGTCGCGGGCTTATCACGTGCACATACTGGAAGTTGCTTCCACGATTTTTGTTAAGTATTGATCGTCCCATCTTTCGTCCCTTGTACTATTATGTATTTCCCATGGATTCATAGCCTTTATATCATCATTATATAACCATATTAAGATCACAAAGATTCCTAAATAATCACACCACGAATTAGAGATCATAACAACATAATATCCTCAATGATAAATCAAAACAAGAGCTAAGACTGGGCAAGTTCATGTTAATCATCAACTTATTATTCCGCCTCTACACTTAATAAAATTGAACTTTGCACGTTACCAAAAAGTTATTACAGTCATAATTACACATTTAAACCATTTGAAACTTCTTTAACACATTAGAATCAAACAAAACCAACTAGACACACAACTAGCTCAAACTAGTTAAACTAGTTTTCTCTATTGAACTCTAAATGACTCAATTAAGCACAAACTTGTTGGAAAACATTTTAAAACATTGTAACCACGTTCTTGAATAGTTATATGCTTGTTTATATCATTATCAAACATAAAGCACCCAAATTATCCTCAAAACTAGGCTAAATAAGCTAGAATAGTAACACTAGAGTGCATAAATACCCCAACATCAGTTACATTAAAGTTTGTTACTTAGTTTGTGAACTCAAATTACTATCAATATACATTCTCCCTTAACAAAGAACCCCCCATTTTTTATTATGTCGTTTACTTTACTAATACTTCGGGTATTATCTTAGTAGGACTTAATTTCCACAAGATTAGAACTATATCTTTCACTTCTTCTCTATTCAACCTCAACACAAGTTGGGATATTAACAATGACCGTCCTTTACTACTTTAAATGGTATAGGAAAGGGCTATCAAAATGGCGTCGCTGTAAGGGTGTGAAATTTAGTTTTCATTTGTTTGGTGTTAGTCCTTTATTAGGGTATACACGTAGTGGTGTTTATTTATTTTGGTTGTTGTTTTTGTTTCTTTATAGGTGATTTTCATAGCATACAGAAAACCATGAGAGACAATGCTAGTCAAGCCGGGTCATGTGATGTCCCCCTTGATGATGAGGGCAACTCAATGACATAGGTTATTCAAGTTTCATACGAATCCCACCTACACATTGGAACGATGTCTTTCATGTCACAAGTTTCATGTTACATATGTTGCAAATGAAGGGACTTTTGGGGGGAAAGCTTATGAGGACCCTAACCTTTATTTAAAGATTTTTGTAGAGGTGTGTGCACCCTTTGATATCACACACATAACTCAAGATTCTATCTTGCTTCGTCTATTTCCATTTTCTCTAATGGGAGAGGCAGTATTATGGCTCCAACCTCTTCCGACTGGGTCTATCACTTCATGGGATGAACTCACCATGGTCTCTCTTGACCAGTATTTCCCACTATCCAAAATGCTTTAATTAAGGGATAAGAACATCAACTTTAGGCAACTGAATGGATAGCCTTTGTATGAAGTATAGGAAAGATTAAATGGAAAACTAATGCAATGTCTAACCCATAAGGTCGCAGAGAAGATATTTCTCTAAATTCTCCACTGTGCTCTTAACCCACTCCACAAAACTGTGGTGGACAATGCCGCTGGGGATTCTCTTGTAAAGTTGCATTATTATGCCACAATGAATTTACTTGAGAAGGTTACCAAGAAAAACTAAGGATGGCATACCCGAGATGTCGAGGTTCCTAAGAGTTCTCCCTCTACATCCTTATTAACAAGGAATAAAGGAAATAAGATGAAGAAAAAGAGGAGAACATGGCTAAGATGGTGACACAACTAGAGCTTTTGACAAAATATAAGATGGGTGCACCTGCAAAAGAGGTGAATATAATGGCATCATAAGCCTATGAAGATGATGAAGAGGGTAAAAAGCTTAATAAGGAGATTTGGTACTTAGAAAACTATCCGGGGGGTTCCCATCCCACCTATCAAATACAAGGTGGGAACCAAGGTTGGATGGATTGTGAATGTGATTGTAATTGAAGGTATAGATATCGCAACTATGAGCGCTATATGCCTCCCCATTATCGGGAAAATAACAAAGATCCGAGTTCCATTGACCTCGACAAGTACATATCCAAAGATGTTCTTACAAAGATCTTGATGAGATTTGAAGGAACAGACAAAATGGTTCATAAAATTAAAGGTGATTTTTCATAACTTAATCAAACTGTGATGTCCCACTCCACTACATTAAGCAATTAGACACTCAAATAGGGAAAATTTCCACCAAATCAAATGTTAGGCCAAAGGGTCATCTGCCTAGTAACACTATTGTGAACTCAAAGAATGAGGCTCAATTTTTAGCAATAGTCACTAGGAGTGGGAAGACCCTTAGTGATCACTTAAAAGAAGAATTGGGTGACAGGATGCCTAATAAGTCAAAAGAAGCACCATCAAAATCTCAAGATGAGGATGATGAAAAGGAACTGGTGGAAGTTGATGAAGAGGTGGTGGAAAATGATAAATTACAAAGTGACGTGATGCCTACAATACAAGTCTCTCCCCCTATTCCGTCAAAGGCCTCAATGAAAAGAAGAGGGTGATAAACTCAAGTAATTTATGTCCAAGGTTACAAACCTTTCTACCAATATCCCATTGCTTGAAGCAATCTAGGAAATACCAGGATACACTAAGATTATGAAGAAGTTGATGTCGAAGAAAAAGCTTATCGAAGGTGAAAAAATTGATGTCACCCATGTTTTTAGCGTTATCATGAGTAGAAAAATTGTTGAAAAGAAGGAGGACCTGGGGTTTTTACCATCCCTTGCACCATCGGAGAGCATATGTTCGCGAAAGCTCTATGTGATCTCGGTGCAAGTATAAACCTCATGCCTTTTTCTATCTACAAAAAGTTCAGATTGGCTACTCAAACTCTAATATCTATGATGTTGTTAATGGAGTATCGGTCTATCAAGAGATTGGTCAAAATTTTGTTTGATGTTCTAGTCAAGGTGGAAAAATTTATAATTTCGTCGGACTTGTAGTTTTGGATTGCAAAATAGCCCAAAAAGTTCCCATCATTCTTGGTTGATATTTCTTGGCAACTGCAAGGGCCATTATTGATTTAGAGTTGGGTGAAATGAGGTTCAGAGTTCATTATGATGAGGTCTCTTTTCAAGTATGCAAAACAAAGAAGCAACTCGTGGAACTTTAATTGATATCAGTAATTGATATTAAAATCAAAGAAGAGAAGGAAGGGCCCTTGATGACCCAACTTGAGAAAGGATAAAGAGATCGTACCATTACATAAACTAAGGCACTATGTGGAAGGCAACCCATAAATTCCACAAAAGTGACTCATATCCTTTGTTTTTGCTTTCGTAGTGTAGATTTTAGTTTTAAAAATTGAATACCCATGCTTTTGTGGCACTATTGAATGTGTTGGAGGATCTTGAAAAGAAGAAAGTGTAAAATTTTTGCACTATGAACTGAATAGGGGAAAATTTGTTAAATTTTAAAATAAGCAGAATGGGGAAAACAGGGGGGCAGAAATGCCCTCAATTACTGTGATCAGGGATCTAGGCCACAATCGTGGTCACACGTATGGCCGCAATTATGGGAAATAGATTGTGATCGCGGTCATCTAAGATATATAGCCATCTGATTTCTCTATTTCGCTCAAGTTGACACCCAATTTTGCCTCTCCATGCTTAAAATTAACGTATTCGGGCTTCCTGATCATTAAAGGGAACAAAAATATAATTTTTCACATCTTTTTACAATTGTTTGACAAATTATTGATGATCATCCTTACTTTAGAATTTTAGTCAATTTGTTGCATATTTTTTATTTATTAATAATTTTTCTTAGTTTAGGATTTTTATCAATTCATTATTGTTTTTAACATTTTTACAATCATCTACACACGTACACGACATGACATCACATTTTATAACATTATCAAATTAATTACATCTTTTAAATATTTCCAACATTCTTTACCTTTTTCCAAAATTACAAATCAAGTTCTATATTTTTTTTACAGTCAGCAAATGCTAAGTTGGATCAATTATTTTTTTACAATATAATAATTTGATGCCTTGTCACATCCGACAAGTTATTGATAATTGTCATTATTTCTGAATTTTTACTAATTTATTATCATATTTTAGTTTTACATAATTATCAATAATTTCATAAATTTTAGGATATTTATCAGTTTATTATAATTTTGATATTTTTGCACAATCATCTACATTTGTAAATAACATAACACTACAATTCTTTTTTATATATTATAATTTTAATTGTTTATAGTGTAACATATTTTTTTCGAAGATAATTATATTTTTTAACATTTTTCTGTAGTTATATATATCGATATTACATAAACAATATCGACTTATTTAGCTACATAGAGCAACAAATCGATCAAATCAAGGTCTCTTTATTTTTTATCACTTTTGACTTTATTTTACCTACTATTTCTAATTTAAGGAACTTGTTCGAAAAAAGTAGAGGTGACATTTTTTTTTTTTATTTTTTCCTTTCTAAATACACTAACACATATTCATAATAAACACAAAATACACACACATATACGCATCTCTCTCTCACTGTCGAAGCTCCGGCAAATGGGCTCCGGCCACTTTCTCTTCTCCTCACCTATCTGTCACTGCCATGCTTGGCCACCGGATGGCTGGCAGACTCCACAACGATGACCAGCGCCAACACGATAAAACTAAATTAAAACCAACCACCGTACCACAACTCTTTTCCCATAATCGACCACCGCCTCACCGGTCATTATCGGCCATTGTCGGTGAAAGCAGTGCCGCTCCAGCTACACCACAGCCACACCACCTCTTTTTCTTTCCCCTTCTCTCATCGCGGTTGCCGGATCTGACCGCTGGATGGATGAAGATCAATGGCTACGATCTGTTGCTGTGTTATCCCTTTTGCCTTGCTCCCTTTGGTTCAAAAAATGGTGGCCTACGCAACGAGTGGCCAGATCTGGCTGATTTTGTGTATATACGATAGATTTTTATCTTAGTTAATATTTTTTCTACAGATTTGTGTTGTTTGGGGTGCTCTAACTTTTTTTATATTTTCTTCACTATTATTGGAATTTTTTTTACACTTTTGATGACTTTGAACTATTGGAAAAATCTTGATTGTCTCCGATGAGCAACAAGGCTTCAGGATACTATTTTGGCTATATTTTTACATAATAGTTTGGACATTTTTATTGTATGTATCTTTGTCCACATGTAGACTATTTTCTCAATTTTTTATGGTCCTTCCTAGCTCCGTACTGTATTTACAAATTTGAGGTTGTTCTACTAATTTATGGATGTGCTACACTGATAAAGACATAACACTATACCACTTGGCCAATGAAATTATTTCTCCTTATGGATATTTGAGGCCATCTCATTACAAAGGAGAACTTTACATTTTCAAACTTACTATTTATATCAAAGGTCGATACATGACCAATGAAATTATCTCTCCGTCTAGATATTTGAGGCTATCCCATTACAAAGGTAGACTTTACATTTTCAAACTTACTATATATATCTAAGGCCAACACATGGCTAGTAAAATTATCTCTCTGTCAAATATTTGAGGCCACCCCATTACAAAAGACGAATTTTTCTTTCTCAATTTTTATTATTTTATATCAAAGATCAACACTTGAGCGAGGAAGAAATTCTTCACGTTTTTTGAGGCCTCCACAAATAAAAGAAGGACATTACGTATACAAATACATAACAAAATTGATAATCAGAGAGAAAAATCAACATCAGCCTCCATAGATAATTGGAGGTGTCATGCATTGAGTCTTCATAAATAATTGAAGACATCATCATTTATCACACAGTCTTCGTAGACAATCGGAGAATACAATCAGCATCATTCTCTATAGATAATTAGAGATGTCATCAAGTCATCATATACAATCGAAGATACCATCATAAAATATCAGTCTTCGTAGTGAGTTAAAGACGACAGTCAACATCAACCTCTATAGACAATTGGAGGTGTCATGCATCAAGTCTTCATAGACAATTGAAGACATCATCATTCAACATCTATCTCCATAAATAATTGGAGATGTCATCAAGTCTTTGTAAACAATCGAAGACATCATTCATCTCATTAGTCTCCATAGACAATTGGAGGTGTCATGCATCAATTCTTCATAAATAATTGAAGACATCATCATTCATCACACAGTCTCCATAGATAATCAGAGATAATGATCAACGTCTGTTTTCATAGACAATTGGAGATGTTATTCATATTAGTCTTCGTAGACAATCAAAGACAATAATCAACATCAGTCTACATAGATAATTGGAGGTGTCGTGCATCAAGCCTTTATTAACAATCGAATATATCATCATTTATCACATAGTCTTCATAGATAATCAGAGATAACAATCAATATCAGTATCCATAAATAGTTAGAGATATGATGCATCAAGTCTTTGTATACAATCAAGGACATTTTTCATTAATAACATAAGTCCCCATAAATAATCGGAGGTGTCTTTCATCCTCAAGTCCCTATAGATAATCGGAGACATTATGCATCTTTTAAACCAAAAATACAATTCAAAACAAAAGACATTTTTTCAAATCCCATACATCATACACTAGGGAAAATTTGAGAACCGCACCAAATTTTTTTCTATTTTCATTTCGAATTACATTAACCTGATTCTCGTTATATTCGAGATATGTAAGAAGCTCTATGCAGAGTTCGGTCATCATAACCACATAATTATTTTTTCTCCCCAGCAAGTGCACAATCTTGAATCCCTAGCATCTCACAGCTTGATACTAGGGCAATTTCCAAAAGAATCATCAGGAATATGTGAATACTTTCATTCCCGAATGGTCCTCCTCAATAATCATTCCACATGATCATTCACCTCTAATAACAGGGAAAGAGACAATCTGCCTATTCTTTTGAACTACACCCGACCTGATCCTCATGCAAATCAAGGTATGTAGGTAACTCTAAATTAAAGTTCATCAAATTTTCATTAAAAATCTTTATTTACGGAGGAAAATTTTTTACACGTCAACATTTTCATATAAAGACTTCTACATCTCTTTCAAAAGAAAAAGAGCAACTGTTGACACCAAATTTTGGCTCTCCATGCTTAAAAATTTACGTATTTGGGCTTCCTGATCATTAAAGAGAACAAAAATATAATTTTTCACATCTTTTTACAATTGTTTGACAAATTAATGATAATCATCCTTACCTTAGGATTTTAATCAATTTTTTTGGTCATATTTTTTATTTTTCATATTTTATGAATAAATTTTCTTATTTTAGGATTTTTATCAATTCATCATCGTTTTTAACATTTTTACAATCATTTGAACACCTACATGACATGACATCACATTTTATAACATTTTCAAATTAATTAAATTTTTAAATATTTCCAACATTATTTGCCTTTTTTCATAATTACAAATCATGTTCTATATTTTTTTACAATCCGCAAACGTTGAGTCGGATCAATTATTTTTCTACAGTATAATAATTTAATGTCTTGTCACATTTGACAAGAACTGCACAATAATATCTTATCACATTCGATAAGTTATTGATAATTTTCATTATTTAAGATTTTTTACTAATTTATTATCATAATTTAATTTTTCATAATTATTCTTAATTTCATAAATTTTTGACTTTTTATCAGTTTATTATAAATTTGATATTTTTACATAGTCATCTACAAACGTACATAATATGACACTACAATTCTTTTTATATATTATAATTTTAATTGTTTATAGTGTAATACATTTTTTTGCAAAGATAATTATATTTGTTTACATTTTTCTGTAGTTATATATAACGATATTACATAAACAATATCAAATTTTTTAACCAAACAAAGCAACAAAATGATCAAATCAAGGTCTCTTTATTTTTATCACTTTTGCCTTTATTTTACCTACTATTCCTAATTTAAGGAACTTGTTGGGAAAAAGTAGATGTGACATTTTTTTAATTTTTTTTTTTTTTTAAATACACTAACACATATTCACAATAGACACAAAATACACACATATTTACGCATCTCTCTCTCACTACCGGAGCTCCGGCGAATGGGCTCCGACCACTTTCTCTTCTTCCTTATTGGTCTACCACTACCGAGCTTGACCACCAGACGGCAGTGGACTCCACAATGACGACCAATGCCGCCACCATAAAACCAACTCTGATCTGACTATAGCGCTACCTCTATTTTTCCCATTGTTGACCACTACCTCATCGGTCATTGAAGGCCATGATCGGTGAAACTAGCGTCTCTCCTTCAACACCACAAACTGTGTTACCCCTTTTTCTTTCCCCTTCTCTATTCACCATCGCTAAATTTGATAGTCGAACGAATGACGAGCGACGGCTAAGCTTTGTTACTGAGTTATCCCTCTACCCTTGCTCCCTTTGATTTGATAAATAGTGGCATATGCCACGAGCGGCCAGATCTGGCCGATTTTGTGTATATCCAATAGATTTTTATCGTAGTTAATATGTTCTTTTATAGATTTATGTTGTTTGGGGTGCTCTAATATTTTTTTACTTTTCTTCACTATTATTGGAATTTTTTTTACACTTTTGATGACTTTGAAATTTTGGAAAAATCTTGATTGTCTCCAATGAACAACACTACTTCAGGATACTATTTTTGCTATATTTTTACATATTGGTTTGGACATTTGAATTGTTTCTTACTTTTTCCACATGTAGACTATTTTGTTAATTATTTTGATGGTCCGACCTAGCTCCGTACTATATTTACAAATTTGAAGTTGTTCTACTGATTTATGGATGAGCTACACTGATAAGGACATAACACTATACCACTTGGCCAATGAAATTATCTCTCTATCTAGATATCTGAGGTCATCCCATTACAAAGACGGACTTTACATTTTCAAACTGATTATTTATATCAAAGGCCGACACATGGCCAATGAAATTACCTCTCCGTCTGGATATTTAAGGTCATCCCATTATAAAAGCGGACTTTACATTTTCAAACTTACTATCTATATCAAAGGCCGACATATGACCAATGAAATTATCTCTCCGTAGGATATTTGAGGTCACCCCATTATTAAAGACAGATTTTTCTTTCTCATATTTTGCTATTTTGTATCAAAGATCAACACTTGGCCAAGGAAGAAATTCTCCGTTGATTTTCGAGGCCTCTAAAAATAAAAGACGGGCATTACGTATAGAAATATGTAACAAAGTAAAATAAATTTGAGCTAGGATGAAATATTTATAATATTTTAAAACTTTATCTGAGCCCACTTTTTAACAAAAAATATATTTTTAAATACATATATGTACACATATTTTTTTATTTATTTTTATTATTATTTATTTGTTACCAACATTTTTATTACAAGTGTTTATATAGGTTATTGGGAATACTTATCGAAAGTGACAGTCAAAGAAGACTTTATATTATGTGCTCATATTTTTTTATATTCTTGCACTTGTACAAATGTTAATCATAGTGAAAGATTTATTTTTGGGGTTTTGGGCAGGATATTTTTTGTTTAATCTTAACCACGCATTTAGAAAAATTTAGGCCGTTAATATTTATATAAAATTATTAGATTAACTTAGATTATTTAATCAAATAATTTATACTTTTTACACTAAAAAATATTACTTAGTTTTTTTCCTTCAGAACAATTTTTCTCTATTCAATCTTATCTTTTCTTTACATACATATACTTATATACTTTGTTTACATATACTTTACAACAGAATATGCATTTATATTATTTTAATGCATGTTTTATATCTATATATTTGTTTTTCTTTTCTTTTTTCGTTTGTTACTTAGGCAAACTTAGGCTGTTAATATTTACACTAATAAATTAAATTAAACAATTAACTTACCTACTTTGACATCATAAATATTGTGAATTTTTATGTTCAAGTAAATCTTTACTTTTTTTCATAAATTTTAATCAAATAAAGAAAATTATTTGTAAATACTTTTTCTATTCATGGCATATCAAGATACATTTCTTTTTATACATCACAAAATATTTTTATTTTTCACATGTAATTTATACATTTTATACATATCTTTTACATGTTCTCATCACAATGGATTTTGTTTATATACACAATATACATATACCTTTACATAGTTTCAAATATTCGTATTTCTCAAAAGAATTAATTTGTACTTAATATATATATATATATATATATATATATATATATATATATATGCCTTTTACATCATTGTAATTATGTCTCCTCCCTCATTGATAAATTTAGTCTAGTTGGGTACCATATTTATGGATCCCGAAGGGCCCCTAACCCCTTCCCTTTGGGATAATTTGAACCCTTACCTAGAATCTCAATTGGTTTTTTCACAAACTAAAACATCAATTATATGTGTTAGTAAATAAATAGATTTTCTTATTTTCCTTAAAAATTACATGGCTACTCTGTACAAACTTTAATTCATTTACAATCCATAAGTCATGTTTTGTTTAACCTTGGTAAAAACAGGGCATGACAACTCACACTCCCTTTTCAACTTTACTCTCTGATTGAACCCATTTCTATCCAAGATTAAGAGCTCTACAACACCATCCTTGCATCCCTCCTGCATCACATACCCAATAGGTGTTTTGAATCCTCGCTTTGATTGTTGAAAATAAGCCATAGAATGCATGTGTAAAGAGGTCTTGAATCTTTGATTTTTAAGCTTAATTGTTTCATAAATTATTCTTGTGTGGTGTTTAGCTACTAGATTATGGTGTGCAGATAACCGGGAAAGTCTTGAGTACCCAAAATATATGTATAAATAGAGACAAATGAATAGTATATACCAAGTGCTCAATATAATGTCCAAATGAATGCTCACTAATTGTTTTACATTTGAAGGGCGTAATCAAGTGACTAGTAGGCTTGTTATGTGCTGTTAATATGGATTCTTCTTGTAAAACATACTTGTGGCCTTAAAATTTAAAATTTTGAACATAGAAGATGGGTTTAAAACTGGTCTCAGTTATCTCAATCATCTTCATTGGTGCTCCAATCGCGGCAATGTAATCGCAGTTCCATGGACCACTATCACGATAATCGAGTATGTTTTTCTGCCCTGCACAAAAAATCCTACACTTTAAATTTTTGCCTAAACACCGCCAAGCATCTTTCCAATGGGCTTTGGTGAGCAACATAGCATACTTTGTGCATAACAATGTCAATGATGGTTGTGGGTGTTGTATGTTTCTCTTCAGGATAATCTCATGGAAAAATACAAGAACATCCGATTCATGACATTCGAGTACCACACTCACTACTATGGTGAACTTTAAAGAACAAAGTTGCTTCCGAAGAGAGGCATATGTTTTGATAATGTACTGAAAAAGCTCCCAACATTTCATGAAAGGCTTCAGGCTACAGGTTAGAGGTATTTTGCCCCAGATCCATGTAAGAAAAATGAGCAATAGGTCTGTGAATTCTATGCCAACCTGAGTGCAGTGTCTTTCTCGAACCCATCCAACATAACTATCAAATCTGGGGAAAATGGTGAACTTTGAGGTGGAGAAAATTAATGACATCTATGGCCTCTCAAATGCAAAAATGGGTGAGTTTAAAGAAAAAGAGTGTGAACCAGGAAGTGGGTTGGAAGAAAGATTATGTCCCAAAAAAGAAGTCTCATGGGTAGAAAAAAAAGTAATATCCATATGAATGACTTTACTTCTAAGGCCTGGATTTGATTTAACATAATATGCAGTCATTTCTAGGCTTGAGAAAGCCTACTCATCCTTAGAGGTGATATATCGTAATCTCTGGGTTGCACATAAAAGGATGGTGATAAGGGAGGAGAAGAGAGATAGGTTCTTTCAAAAGATCTGGAAGGGGTAAAGGGCCTTCAGAAGGTCCTAAAACCCTATGATCAACTTCCTTCATCCTGAGTGAAAAGTGACGATTAGGCTCCAATCTAGTGGTTCGGTCATGAGGAGGCTGATGATGATGCAGAGTTCGAGAGTGAACAGCTCTTGTTGCAGTTTTAGAGAGAACCATTATCTCTCTTTATGCTTGATTATTTAAGTAGTGAGGGTCCTGCGACCTCTTTAGTTGGGGGTGCCTGTATCCGTATTCATTTGATTTGGGGCTGTATTATGGATATTTTGTTGTTTCTTTTGGGTTGTAATATTCAGGAACTCTGATGGTGCCCAAATTTTCATGGATTAGTTATTTTGTTCTTAGATTTTTCCTTTTTCTTTATTTTACTTATGGAAATATCATACTAGCTTTTCCCTATGATAGATTGAGTGACAATATTCTTAAGGGGAAAGCACTGTGTTTGGGTTTAGAGCCATGGATGCAATGGAAGTCTTGAGTACCCAGGGCATCAAAGTCACAAATGTAAGAAAAATTTGAGTAGCTATAGCATTTAGAATTTTGGGATCACAGTTATACCTTTGGCAAATATCGAATAGCTATATGGTTGGTTGGATCATACAAAAACTGCAATGTAAGATTAAGGCTTGAGTTGATGCCATAATTAGCAAATCATGCATGGTTACCATGCAAATTTAGCACCTCCTCTGTCCAAATTTTTTCAAAAAAATCTAGGGTATGGACGTGAGCAACCTTGTGATAAATCTTTTTCTATTTTAGTGACTCTAAAATTTTGACTTGTGAAAATTAGGAGATACTCCATTTTTTGTCTCTAGCGGAAGGGGAAATTGAACCTCCTTGGCAAATTTTACATGCCCTGTGTGGTGAGCTTATTTGTCCAAATTTCATGTGTACTTATACCATCTTACCTTTCCTCATTTGTCTTTCAAGGATAATTTTGATTTTGCTTGGTTGGGGAGAGGATCTTAGGCCATCTTTGCGACATTAAAAGTCCACTTTATCCTAAAAATACCTACTCGTGCATAGATGTTATCCCTAGTCACCCACTTTGAGACTTTAGACCTTTCTCTGGAAAACACATTAAAATTTGTGAGCCTTTCAATCTTTATCTTTCATTTTAACCCTACTCTCTTTGAACTTAAAATTACAACTTGAGGCTAAAATCCTAAGTTGGGGTGGTGATGATTGAAAGAGGTAACTTTGTGCCACGAAGTTGTAAGTCAGTGACTTAAGCTTAAGAATTGACAAAAAATGAATAATAAAAATAAGGGATCCAACCAAAAAATTAGAAGAACAAATGGTGCAAGAAAAAGAAATGAAAAGAAAAGTAGGTGAACAAAGAAAATAAAAAATGGGCGCACGTGTAAACTGTGAAAACAAAAGAAGTGGCCCATGATCAAAAGTTGGATGGAATAGTGTGATGTAGATGTTTAAGGATCTTTTATCCATGTTTTTCCTAAAGATATCCTACCCTACCCTGAACCTACATTACAAGCATAAAAAGCCCTTCGTGATTCCCAACCTAGTATTTTCATTGTAGTGGCTATTGAAAATTGGGACAAGCCTATAGTCTAGTACTTGTTAGGATTGAGTGTTTTTGTGAGGGAGAGATTTTTGAACTTAAATTATTTGATGAATACTTGGTATCCTAGTATGTGAAATATTCCTTCTTATGAGGAGGCATATGAACAAGTTGAGGCGGGTGATTTTGTCATCTTTCGAGAAAAGAGGCAAACAGAAGTATAATATAATTGAGGTAAAAAAAGTGAGTCATCTCTAGAGTATTGGTGATTTTTATTTTTTTTCTCTTAGAAGACTTTTCTATCATTGAAAAATCATATTTTACGTTGAGGGGTGTTGTGAATATAGTTTTGCCCATATTTGAAGAGCTAAATTGTAGTATTAACTAAGCTTTAAGAGATGATGATCATTTGGGTCATTCAATATGGGCATAAAAGTTTATAGTCTCATGGTAAGGGATAATGTTGCTTGAAGACAAGCAAAGCTATAGGTTTGGGTTGTTGATGAGTGGTGAATTTACTACTCATTTACACTCAAAATAAGTACGCATTACCATATTTCAAATGTATAAAACAGACCTATGTATGATTAAATACACTAATATTCATATTTTACAGGCATACAGGTTATAAGATGGAAATATGTAGACTAGAAATATAAAGGATTAAAGGAAGAGAAATAAAGTACATCTAAAAAACCTTGAGAAGAAATAGTCCTTAGTTACTGCGATAGTAGCCGGAGGGCTACGATTGTGGCCAGTCAAGATAATCCGCAACTGCAATCGCGTTGATCTACACGTGGTCGTGCTAGAAGCAAATGCGGTGAATATGGTGCAATCATGGTCACACGGGATTTCGTAATTTTCAGAAGCCGTCCCTAAATACTTTAAAAGCTTAAAACCCTTTCCCATTTTGTGCATTTGAGAGACTAGCAATACTTGAATTTGAAATGGAAACCCTAAATTGGGCAATAATTGTAAATTTGATTTCGAGATTTTGAGTTTGATATTTGTGAAGAATGGATACCTTGAACAACTCGTGTGGTATATGTTTCTCTATTTTCTTCATGAGTAGTTAAATCTTTTAGTCTTGGGATTATATTGAACTAAGGTGCAAATTAGTTGTGGGTTGTGATGTACTTGTGTACATGCTAGTTAGATGATAATGGGTTGTTCAATTTCTTGAGTAAATGCGTTAGGATTTGTAGGTGAAAACCTCAAATACCCACATGGATTTGTGAGTGAAAACCCTATGCTCTTGAAAGGCTAAACCATCCTTCAAAGAGGGGCTTAGGTGAATTTAGGAATCCTTATTATCCTTGAAAGAGGGATGCAAAAACCAAGGCAATAGAATAAAATTATTAGGTTTAGTTTACTATTTTCTCTATGTTAGACATAAGGGTGACTTTGTAGTTGACTTTACCTTGGGTATCATCCTAGATAGGGATGCACAAATTGAGGTAGTGGGTGAATATAATATTCACACTTGTTAGGTACCTGAAAGGGTCAACAAGTGAAATATTTGAGGTTTTATTGAGAAATTAGACTCAAGGGTCCTAGACCTAGCCTACCATAATAGTAAATTACAAGCATGTGCATCAAATCTCTCATACCCACACCTAAGTTGCCCTTAGGTAGACATAATCCCAAGATTCTTCAAATATCGAAGTTACATTAAAGTTTGTTTCTTAGTTTTTGAACTCAAGATACTAGGGATATACATTCTCCTTTAACCAAGAAACCCCCTCCCCCCATTTATAATTATGTCATTTACTTTACTAACACTTTGGGTATTATCTTAGTAAGACTTAATTTCCCACAAGATTAGAACTCTATCTTTCACTCCTTGTGGATTAACGTCAACGCAAGTTGGGATTTAACAACGACCATCCTCTACCACTTTAAATGGTATAGGTGAGGGTTATCATCTATCCCAAAGTCTATTTCTCTATTGGGAGGAATTTCGAGAAGATTATTGGGGAACACCTCAAGAAACTGATTAACTATAGGGATAGAACGCAAAGAGTGACCCCCAAAGTTTGTATACTTAACTGATACAAACTCTCTTTAGAAATCAAATTTTGTACCCTAAGTTAGGAAATAAGCCTCCATTTATGCACTAAGCAACTTCCCTCCCATTTGATTACCAATTCATTAGAAAATTGGAAATTAACCTTTTGGGTCCTACAATCCAGGGAAGCATAGAAAGAATGAAGCCAATCCATCCCTAAGATAAAATCAAAATTTACCGTGTCAAGTTCTACCAAATCCACCAAGGTCTCCTTATGGAAGATTGACACCACAAAACCCCTATATATGCTTTTACCTATAATAGAATCGCCCATCGAAGTGAACATAAAAAAAGGGTAGGAAATACTTTTGGGATCAAAACCAAAATACACAATCACATAAGAGGTCACATAAGAAAGGTAGAATATGGATCAAACATATAATACACATCTTAAGAGAAAAGCTATAATGTACCGGCAATAACATCAGGAGATGGCTCAGATTTTTTGCGGGTATCAATAGCACATAGACAATTCCAGCCAGTATATGTACCAGAAGTATCAACCTTTGGCATAGAAGCTGAAGAAGTGGCAACCAAAACTTTATTATCCCCAGTAGCTACCTTAGCCACGGGACAGTCTTGCTGCATGTGACCAAGCTGACCACAATTAAATCACCGATTTCTCTCCTAATCATAACAATCATAATGAAGCTGATCGCAAAATCTACAAGGATGATATGATGGGGATGACTTAACTCTTCTAGATTGAGACTGGGCACCTAATTCCTTAGGCCCACTACTAGTCTGAAAATGATAATCACCAGATGACTTCAAATAAGGGGCACTAGCTTAAGAGTATGAACCAGAGTTTCTGCAAGTCTTCTTTTTGCTTCACTGCCTACCATCTCTCCTACTAGCTTGCTGGCCTCCACCCTACTCTGAATACCAGATCTTTTTATTATGTTTCTCCTCCATCTCTACCTATCTCTTCTTTTCATCCTCTACCTGCTGTATATAAACCACAAGCATGGAGATATTAATTTCATTGTTCAACATCGTAGCTTTAAACTCTAATACAAAGTCACAGGACAACCTAGAAGCAAATTTCCTTATTCTAGATCTCTGGCTAGACACTGATTCTGGATCATAATAAGACAACCACTAAAACTTTAAGGCATACTCTTTCACACTTATCTTACCAACTTTATATTCACAAACTCCTTAGCCTTAGCGTTTCTCAACTCCTGAGGAAATAAATAATCAAGAAAGGCATATGACAACCCATCCCATAAAGTTGGCTTTGCATCATCGTCTCTCAACTTCTCTAACTCCTTATTCCATTACTAAGAAACATCCTTTAACTACTATGCAACAAACTCTACACCTTCAGAATTAGTAACATCCATCACTCAAAAGAACATCTCTATCTCTTCCACAAACCCTTTAGGATCCTCCCCAACCTTATAGCCTATAAAGATTAGGGGATTTAACCTCATGAACTGGCCATCCCGAGCTACCTCAGACAATGGAGATACAAAATCAATGCGATCTAATTGATGAGATTGAGATGTCACCAACTGAGTAAGAAAATAAATGGATCGATGGAACTCTGCATTAGAGATGTCCTCCTGAGGCAGCTAATCATAAGTATAACCAACCCAAAAAGCCTAAGGAGAACTAGTGGGAACTGGTGAAACTCTACGTGGGGAAATACAATCAAGTGTAGGGACCTTAGACCAGGTCAATACTTTTTAAATAGAGCAAGTTCCATTGATATCATCCTCAAGAAGGACATAGGTTACAGAGGAGTTTCTACAAGCACCAGAACTTTGGGGAGGCATGATCTGAAATAATAGTATGTCAGAGATTAGAGTAACTTAAAGATACTAGACTCTATAGCTTGAAATATAACACGAGAAAGGAAAAACATTCTAAATTCCTTATTGCCTTCCTCATAAAAGTTTGGTGCATTACACACCCATATAAGGGAATCTACTCGACCCAGCTTTGTGGAAACACAAAGACCCTAAACCAATGCTCTGATATCAAGCTTGTGATGATCCAAACTAAGGCCTAGAGATGATGGGTATCTCTATCCTACTGAGGGTTGGAGAATACCCCTTAGCCTAGCAAATAAAACATAACCAAAATACACAGTGGAAAACAAACAGAGTATAAAGATAAAAAAGTTAATGTAACTCAAATTGAACTAAGAGAATAAACAGTAACCACCCACACATTGTCTGCAAAAGCCTCTAAACTAAAATAAAATATTCGACCGGGATGTGCCCTGAACATAGCCAAAAATGAAATCCAAAATTTAAAAAGAAACCAATGGGATTTCTATAATCATAAAGAAAGTAGTGAAATCTCCAGCCTTCTGGAAGATGGAGGCTCACCACTTCAACCAAGACCAACTGTCGAACTAGAATCACCTAACTCTATACAAGGTAATCAAAGAACCCTTAGGACCAAACATTATGAAATGTTGTAGCATTCGGGGATGATTAATATAGTGAGCTCTAGAATGTAACCCAGGAAAGGGATACACTAATGCCATACTCAAATCATTTCAAAACCATTTAAAAACCATATACACACCTTCACATATATAAATACATAAGATTCCAGGATAGGGAAATAGGTTTAGCATGAGATTAAGAACTATTAACCTGGACTTTGTAGCTCTAACCATCCTAAGGGCACCAATGGGTTATATGGGTTCGGATCGCCCTACTAAAAATTTGAGGAAGGGACAAAGCCATCGAGGATCCAATCATTCCAAAATAAGTGTATGATGTGTGAGTTATGCACACGGTCACCAAGACCTCCACACCAAGAAATGTGGTTTCCTGTATTGGTTTCCTTGGGCCTTGAGATGGGAATAATGATGAATATGGACTTAGGAGAGTACGTGTTGGACCCGAGCCTTGGCACATGCAATTGAAGTGTAAAAGAGACCCAAAATGCACCCAAATCAGCCCATAAATTACATTAGATGGGTGCCCACTCTTTGAAGGGCCTTTTGGTTATTTTAACTTATATTTTGTAATAGATATAAAAGGAACATTGTAGGGTTTTTAGTTTAGTGTTTGGATGATATTTGTGAGTCTTGTAACAAGCTCTCTCTAGTGAGAACAGTGACCACCGAAACTAGGATACAACAATAGGGTGGATTCTCTTTTGTTGTTGCTTTCTTAGAAGCGTTGATGCCAGAAAGGTGGATCCGATCTTTTGTCATGTAAGAGATAGGTTTATTGTTGTGTGTAGTGTTAAGGTTCCAAGAGTGTCCATTCTTGGGTTCTTAAGCTTATACCTTCATGTGGTCTAGCTATCTATCCTTTTACCTTCTTATAATCTTGTTTAGTGTTTGTGTTGTAATCTTGTGTTCTTGTTGTTATTGTTAAATTCGAATCTTGTGTCTTCTTGCTCATCATATTATGTTGTTAATCTAGTTTTTTGTTTGCTGATTTGGTGTAATAAACACCTTTTTATCTTCTTGTTATTGTGTTCTTGGGAAGCCGAGACTTGGTCTCCAAAATGGTTCACAAATTTCTTCCATTTTGTGGACTGATTTTGGTGTTCCCTTGTTTGTCTCGTATCAGGCCTCCACCTTCCACGGCAAGATACAAAACCCTTTTTAAGACCAAATTAAAACTATTTATACATTTCTATAAATTAACTAAAGAGTCTTTTAATTAGGAATTTACTATTGGTATCATCATACAAAATTTAAGCTTGCAAGACAATTCAATTATGCCATTCCTAACTAGTTAGCCAGATAGACTCTAAAGTTCTAATTTACAAATCAATCCATGGTCACCAATGACTTTCGAAACTATTTAAAATAAAACCATGGCCATCAGGGCCTTCCAAAACCATTTTTATTTATTTAGCCAATAATGCAACACATTAGTTTAGTAAAGTAAGAAAAACTATGTATTTGTCCATCTTTCAAAACTAATTATGCAAATAGGTTGAGGTTAATACAAATTCCAAACCAAAAACCATAATTTTGGGGGAATCCACGACCCTAGTCCCTTTTACCATGCCCATGCACATATTTAGATCAAAAACCATAGAATAAAACATGAACTCCAATTTCCAAACCATGTGAAAAACAACCAGGTAACAACCATTCAAAACCCTCAACCCATCATTCAAAACCCACAATTTAAAATCACATACACAATGATTAAACATATGTATATTTTAAAAACCAATTTATACAAGCAATACATTCTTGAAAATACCAAGAATTTTGAGAGTAAGCCATAATTTGAATCTTAGTTCCTCAATCCTTAGCAACCCTAGTTTTCTGTTGCTTTGGGAGAGTTAGGAGGAGAGAAGTATGTTTTGATTTTTTTTATGGATGATAATGAAACCCTAGAAGAGTTTTTAAGTCATGGGTAATGATTTAAGGATGGGAAAAGACAAAAATTCCCTTAATAAAAATGTGTAGAAAAACTATTACTAGTTGTTATGGGTCAGGTGATGACTCATAATGACTGGCCACAAGTATTTGTCTGGACTCGTAGTCTGGTCAGAAATATTGGGTACCTATACTGTATTTGTCATGAATCCCTTTCTACGACTCGTGACCACACCTTATGCCTCATAGAGTCTTAGTCGTGGTCAGGATAGAAACATTGGACAACTTTACTAGTTTGACTACGATTGACACAATATGACTCGTGACTAGTGATAACGACTCATCACACGAGTCATTGCTTGGGTAGTGATGACATAAGTCAAGAAATTTTCATAGGCCAAAACTTGGGGTATTACAAGTAAATAATTATTGCTGAAAATAAAATATAGTTCATACACACCTCATGGTTGCCCACTTGTTGCTATGTAGAAGCTTCCCAATAATCAATGCCATTTTCTCCCTAATACTTCCCAACTTATTAGTCGGCATGCACCATGAGAGCGTCACCTTGGTTGAAATTACCAAATCACAAGATCAATAACATTATAACAAGTCAAATAGATAGTTTTGGACTATAAATAAAGCAACCCCAAATAGTATAACAAACTACAGAACATGAGAAAACTAATGGGGGAAAATAGTTTTACAATCTTTAAAAAGGAGAAAAACTAGTGGATACATCCATTCCTAAAAATATACACATTAAGATGATAAATTTCAAGGGACTATATTTAGAAGCTAGCAGTACTACCTCACCAGAATAATAGGTGGGACCAAAAAAATGACCATGTATGGAGACGACTTCAGAATAAGGTAAACATAGCTTCTAAGAAGAATAATTACAATCAAGGTCTTTCTAGAACTAGTCTCCAAGTAAACAATTCTGTCCTGATTCAATGTAGTCTCCGGGGCCAGCTGATAACTACATTGCAAAATCTTAAGAGAATGTCACAAATGTCTGCTCTTTCATCAAGTTTCAATATGTTAACCTAAGTCCCTTTAGTTTTAAATATATAACTTTAGTAATTACAAAGAAGTCCTTAATATAATAAGAGTAATTCTTTTAGCTCTAAATTTAGTTAGTGGATAGAACAACTGTCATGGTATTATTAGTAGTGTCATTTAATATTTCATTTTAAAGAATAATTTCTGGCAATGAGATTATTACTTTGGAAATTCCTTTCTTTTTCTCTTATTCTTGTTATTCTTTTCTTTCTTTCCTTTTCTATCTATTTCCTTCAAGAATTAGTAACAAATGTAGTCCTCTTGTTACAAAGTCTATCAAAGCCACCTGGTGTCAAACCGTTGTCGCCTATGGCTTCCTCGCTGGAAATTTACAATCTCTAGGACAATGTTAGTGTGGTTTGAAATTAGCTCTCCATCTTCATGAATAATATTAGTAAGAGGTTTGATACTATCAAGGGACAGTAGGAATGACTCCAAATCCAACATACTAGGACTTAGGAAACTAATAAGAAATTGGAGTTCATTATCTCCCATAAGACCTTTAAAAATGCTCTCACTAACCAAATCTGACCCTAATGAAATTGACTGCTCAAAATACTCTAGTTGGTACTCAAGCTCACATAGATACTGGACAATCCTCTACTTGTAAGTCCCCCATAAATAATAGAGTAAGATCCCACGCCTAATTTACTCCTTCGGTGCTTAAGGTTGGTCAGGGTTTACATTTCCACATGTACCTTTGTCTCTAGCTCACCCTTGTTTCATAACCCTACCTACTCTTAACTCAGCCTTTTTTTCCTTATCCATCATCATCGTCTCAGATTCCACAGCCACTCAATGACCTCTTAAACATAAGATTAACTTTCCTAATGAGTACAACCCACGAAGTTGGGTACGAAATGGAAAAAAAATCTTTGAAATCTATAATATAACTGAGCCTGAAAATCTCAGTTATGCCTCAGTTCACCTTTCAGAGAGGGTTGATGTGTGGTTGGATCGTTACATGATTAACCTTAGGGGAAGGGTGAGTTGGCAAAATTTTTTTGTAAAACTTTGTCAGATGTTTGGGAATATTAAAACATTGTCAGATGTTTTGGAATATTAGACCGCTTGACATAGTTGATGAATTCAATAAACTGATGCAATTGGGGACTGTTCACCAGTATCAAGTGAGATTTTAAGAAATCATGGGGTAGATAACCATCATTGACCCCTTTATTAATGACTCCCCACTATGTGGTTAGCTTCATTGTTAGCCTAAAACTTGAGCTAAAACCCTTTGTGAAATTAGCTAACCCTACCACTATCATGGATGCTTATGAAGCAACCAAATTGTAGGAGGATTATTTTAAAGACCTTACTCCTTTTGTACCTACTAGACCTCCTCAACATTCAACTCCTAGACCAATGCCCTTGTCTTATCCTAGAAATCCATAATACACTTCCACTCTGCTCATTGTAATTCGACAACTTTAAGAATAACCTACACAAAGTAACAACCTCATGTGATAATTCCACTCAAATGAAATAGTTGACCCCTAACTTAGAGGAACTGAGAGGGAAAAGGTTGTATTACAAATGTAAGGAGAAATACATCCCTAGTCATCAATGTAAATAGAAGGGGCTACATACCACTAAAGTTATTAAGGTAGCGAATGAAGGAGAGCAACATAAGTTTTTTAGGATGTCCCTGAAATATTATTAGAGAAACCTAAAGAATAGGTTGTGATTTTCTTAATTTCATTATTTGGGTTGAGCTCATCCAATGGTACAACATCAACTATCAAGATCATGAGTTATGCTAAAAGGTTACCAATGAAAATCCTGATCAATAGTGGTTCAACCCATACATTTATAGACCCCCACATTATATAAAGTTTTAGTTTACCTTTCAAACCAATGAAGAAACGAATAAGGGTGCTAGTTTCTAATAGAGAGGCAATGAGTTGTCAAATAGAGAGCCTTTCTTTTGGGTGGAGGATGCAAGGTAAACAATTCAACGTTAAGTAGATATTAATAAAGGTAGGTGGTTGTGATATGATTTTGAGGAGAGGATGATCACATTATATGGGATAACTAATGATCCTGACATTGTTACAGTTGATACTAATAATCATAACCCAAACTAGGGCCTACCATGATGGGTATCTCAAGCCCATTATGGGAGAGAGACCCCTCAGCCTAACTACCTTAGCATAATAAAATAATAGTAGAAGCAAAATAAAACTATAAGGATGATATATAAACAAATAGAAGGTTCTAAAAATCCAAAAAGAATAATCAACCCACACCTATCTACAATAGCCTCTAAAACCATAATAGAACCTAAGTCAGGAGATGCCCCTGATTATGAATAAAAGAAACCAAGTACTGAGTCAATAAAAAATAGAATAATAAAATGATAAGGCCTTCTGAAGGATGGAGGCTCACCATGTCACAATATCTCAACAAACATGCTCAACCACCTAATGTTGCACAGGAGCAACAACAGAGTCTTCGAACCCTACATCATGATACGGTGTAGTATCCTAGGATGGTCAATAGGATAATCACTGGTATATAACTCAGGGAAAGTGATAACATAATGCCATACCTAAAAAATCAGTCAAAACCGCATGCACATATTTATGTAAACATCTAAAGGATGTCGGTATCGGGCAAGGGTCATGAACATGAGAGTTTAAAACCATTAACTTTGAATGTGTAGCTCGATCCGTCCTAAAGGAACCCATGAGCTATATGGGTTCATCTCTCCCTGCTGAAAGGGCCCCAGTGAGTGTTAGCCACACAAATTGAGGAAAACCCCAAGGGAAAACTAAAGACACCAAGGCAATATCCGTTCAAAAATATTATACCAAGTGTGCATCAAGCATACGCTCATATAGACCCCCAACACTGGAAAATGTGGGTTTTCATGTTCGTTTCAACAGAACTTACACCTTCAGGGTGAGCTACACAACCCCCTTTAAGCCTAAATTAAAATCACTTTACGCATAGTTCTAACCATTAACCCAGGAGTCATTTATTAAGTCATTTACCATTTAGTATCGTCTTATCAATACAATTGAAAGCTAAATTAAGCATGCCAAACCAATTCACAAAACCAAATTGGACTCCTACATTCCATTAGAATCCAAACCACAACCATCCAAATCTGTTTTTATAACCATTTATCCATTAATGCAAAACATTAGGTTGAAAATCAAGTTAAACCATGCAATTTTCCATAATAGAATAAAATTTACCAAGTAGGTTGAGGTTCATGCAATTCCAATCTAAAATACATCTAATTTTTGGAAACCCATGTCCCCCATTCCATCCATTTAAATAATGTACCAATTCAGTCCCAAAAACATCAATTTAAAGTATCAAAAATGAATTCAAAACTTGTAAAATTCAGGTAGAGTAAATCACATGAAAATCCATTCAATTCACATGAAAAACCATTCAGTTCATGATATAATGTTAAATTCAAGCTTTGGGAAGAGGAACATGCATGAAAAACACAAGAAATTAAAATCAATTTGAAGTTTGGAGCTCGGAGTACTGATTTCTATAAAAACCCTTGAGCTTTCTTGGGTGGAGAGTTAAAGATGAATAAAGTAGAGTTTGATCTTTAAGAACTGAAGAAAAAGGGTCACTTTTATGTTTATAAGTCCTGAAAAGGGTGTAAATACAAAAATCCCCTCACCCAAAGTGAAAAAAATAAAACTGGATGAAATTAACCCACTAGTGCGATGAGGTTATCACAGAGGGTAGCCTCTGTACCACACCAATATCGCAGAGGATAACCTCCATGGCACGCCAATATCATAGACCCTTATTTCCTCGAGGTCCCAAAATGACCCTGAATCCCTTACAAAAATTTAAAAACTTTCCCAAATTACCCTTTTAGCAACCCTACATATAATTCAAGTCAAAAATTGATATTACGCATACAGGAAGGTCAATTGACAAACACAAAAAGTGATAAGAGGAAAATGAAACTCATACCTCAAGCACTTTCATCCACCCCGGGGAACTAGAATGGGTATTTGGCCTTCATATCTTCCTCATATTCCCATGTAACTTCTTCAACCTTTTGATTTCTCCAAAGGATCTTCAACGAAGCTATATGTTTCACCATTAATCTGCAAACTTACCTATCCGAAATTTTAACCGACACTTTCTTATAAGATGATGAATCAATAAAACCAACATCCTCAATAGACACTATTAAGGAAGGATCACCATCATATTTTTTAAGCATGGACACATGAACACAAGATGAATGAAAGCTAAACTTGCAGGAAAATCCAACTAATATGCTACATTACAAATTCTTCTCAAAACCTGATAGGGGCCAACAAGGAATAAACTTCCCCTTCTTCCCAAACATCATGACTCATTAAATAGGAAACACCTTCAAGAATACCAAATCGTTAACCTCAAACTCTAATTCTCTGTGCCTTACATAAGAATAAGAGTTTTGTGAACTTTCAACAGTCTTAAGTCTTTCTCTAATCACTTTCACCTTCTATATGGCTTGGTGAACCAAGTCAAGACCAAAAAACCTAGTATTACAAATCTCAAACCATCCAAAAGGAGATCTGCACCTCCTACCATAAAGAGCCACAAAAAGCCATGTTAATGCTTGAATTATAACTATTGTTGTACGCAAACTCAATAAGAGGAAAGTGATCAACCCAACAACCTTTATATCAATCACATGGGTCCTTAGCATCTCCTCAAGTATCTAAATCATATGCTCTACTTTCCCAGCCATTTGAGGAAGAAAAGCGGTGCTATGGTTCACTTGTGTACCCAAACCTTTCTAAAACACAGAAGCGAGATGAAAACTATGTACCTTAATTTGAAATAGAACACACTGGTGACTGGCACACAAGGTAACTTCACAATAAATAAAATGAACAACTTAGCATAATCCTCTCTTGAGTAGTTAGTCTTCACAGGAAAAAAGTGAGCAGACTTAGTCATTCTATCAATAAATACCTAAATAGAATCACACTAATTTTGAGACCAAAGAAGACCCATAATGAAATCTATATTGATCATCTCCCACTTTCACATGGGAAACTCTATATCTAAAGACATACCATAAGGACTCAAATGTTTTACCGTAACTTGCTGACAAACCATACACTTAGCAACCAAATTTTCCATATCTCACTTTATTTTATTCCACCAATAGATTTTCTTCAAGTCATTATACATCTTTGTTTAACCTAGATGGATTGTATATCTAGACTCATGAGCGTTAATTAAAATCCTTTACCACATTCCATCAAAATTAGGAACACACAACCTACCTTGATACCTCAAGATTTCATCTTCCTTAATCTCAAAAGCTATAATATTTTACTGACCCACATCATCCTTAATCTAACTAAGTATGGAATTCAAAACCTTCTTCTTCTTCACCTCAGCACTAAGAGATTATTTAACCACTTCCTGAACAATCACTCATCCATCCTCAGAGTTCAAAAAGCAAACTCTCAAGTTAGAAAACCTGTGAATGTCCTTCACTAATCCTCTTTTCTCCTTATTAATATGAGATAAACTCCCCATAAAGTACCTTCTAAGAGTATCAATAACCATACTAGCTTTACCTTGATGGTAGTGAAGGCTCATATCATAATCCTTAAGTAACTCAAGCCACCTCCTCTGCTTGAGATTCAACTCTTTTTATGCATACATACTGCAAGCTCTTATGATCTGAGTAAATATCCACATGCACCCTATACAGATAATGGTTCCAAATATTCAAAGTAAAAACGATAATAGCCAACTCTAAATCATGAGTTGGATAATTCCTTTTATGGACCCTAAGTTTCCTAGAAGAATAGACAACGACCCTATCATGATGCATCTAAACTCAACCTAGTGACATATGAGACACATCACAAAATATTATGAAACCATCAGTACCCTCGGTTAGGGTAAATACTGGTGCAGAAGTCAACTTATCCTTACACTTCTTAAATCTACCATCACAAGCGTTTGACTATAAAAACTTAACCTTCTTCTAAGTTAGCTTCATCAACGGAGCAGTAATAGACGAGAAACTCTCCATAAATATCCTATAATTCCCAACCAAGCGAAAGAAGATTCTAATGTATGTCGGAGTCATGGGTCTAGACCATCTTTTAACTGCCTCAACTTTCTATGGATCCACCTTGATCCCCTCACTAGAAATGACATGCCTAAGAAAAGGCATAGTATTCTGCAAAAACTCATACTTTGAAAATTTCATATACAACTTCTAGTCCTTAAGGGATTACAACATAATTCAATGGTGATTAACATAATCCTCTTTACTCTTAGAGTACACCAAGATGTCATAAGTGAAGATTATAACAAACAAATCTAGAAAGGGCCTAAGAATTTGATTGATAAGATCTAAGTAATGCAGTCAGAGTATTAATCAACCTAAATGACAAAACCAAAAACTCATAGTGACCATACCAAGTTCAAAAAGTAGACTTAGCAGTATCAACCTCCCTAATTTTCTACTGATGATAACTCAAACGAAGATCAATCTTAGAAAAACATCTAGCAACCTGAAGATGATGAAAAAAAGTCATCAATCCGAGAAACAGGGTACATGTTCATAACTATAACCTTATTCAACTGATGATTGTCTATACACATCAAAAGAAACGCATCCTTTTTTCGCACGAAAAACACAGAGCACCCCACAAGAAAACACCAAGAAAAATAAACCATTTATCAAGAAGATCTTTCAATTGCTTCTTTAGCTTCTTTAATTCGGTCAGAGCCATTCAGTAGGGAGGAATGAAAATAGGACAAATATCTAGTGATCAATCCTAAAATCTTTTTCTCTAGTGGGAGGAATTCCAGAAAGCTCAGCATAAAACACTTTAGAAAATTAATTAAACACATGGATAGTTTGTAAGGAATGACTTTCAGAGTTAAAATCCTTAACCCAAACTAGATGATATAAACACCCTTTTGAAATCAATTTCTGAGCTCTACACTAGGAAATAAATATCCCTTTAGGCACTAAGGAACTCCTATAGCATTCTAGTAATAGCTTATTAGGAAAGTAAAAACTGATCCTTTGGGTCCTATAATTTAGAGAAACTTAGCACCAATGGAGCCAATCCATCCTAAAGATAACATCAAAATGCACCATAACCAACTATATTAAATCCACCAATGTCTCCCTATGAAAGATGCACACTATACAAACCTTACAGATTTTTCTAACAATTTTAGAATCACCCATCGAAGTAGACACAAAGAAGGGGTTAAAGATATTTTAAGGACCAAAATAAAAGTGCACAACCATATAAGGGGTCACATAAGAAAGGGTAAAACTCGGATTTAACAAGTAATAAACATCACAAAAAAGTGCTATAACATACCAGTAACAACATCTAGGCATGCCTCATATTCTTGGAGAGTAGAAAGTGCATAGGGGTAATTCCATTCAATGGCAGTACCAGAATTAGCGCCCGTTCTTTTTGAAGCTAAAGAAGTGGAAACCAAAACTTTATTAGCCCTAGTGTAAACCTTAACTAAAAGGAAATGTCACAACATATGACCTAGTTGACACAATTATACCACTGATTTCTCCCCTCTTCACAATAACTATGGTGAATTTGTCCACAAAAATGACAAGGAGGTTAAGGTAGGGCTAATTGAGCTCCATTATCTTGAGACTAAGCATCCTTTTCCTTAGGACCACTTCTAGCCTAAAAATGATAATCACCCAAAGGCTTATGATAGGGAGAAATAGTAGAAGAATAAGAATTTCCCTAGTTCTTCTTGTTGGTCCACTGTCTACCATCTTTTCCACTATTATGCTAATCCCACCCTGCTCGAAATACCTAAACTTCTTATTCTGCCTCTCTCCTATCTCTTCCTGTCTATTCTTTTCATCCTTTATTTTTTTATATAAACCATAAGTCTGGAGATGTCTATATCATTATTCAATATTGCAGTCTGGAGTACTTAGTCCTCACAGGAAAAAAGTGAGCAGACTTAGTCATTCTATCCATAAATACCTAAATAGAATCACACTAATTTTGAGACCGAAGAAGACCCATAATGAAATCTATATTGATCATCTCCCACTTTCACATGAGAAACTCTATCTCTAAAGGCATACCATAAGGACTCAAATGTTTTACCTTAACTTGTTGACAAATCATACACTTAGCAACCAAATTTTCCATATCTCACTTTATTTTACTCCACCAATAGATTTTCTTCAAGTCATTATAAATCTTAGTTTAACCTAGATGGACTGTATATCTGAACTCATGAGCGTTAATTAGAATCCTTTACCATATTCCATCAAAATTAGGAACACACAACCTACCTTAATGCCTCAAGATTTCATCTTCCTTAATCTCAAAAGCTATAATATTTTATTGACCCACATCATCCTTAATCTAACTAAGTATGGAATTCAAAACCTTCTTCTTCTTTACCTCAGCACTAAGAGATTATTTAACCACTTCCTGAACAATCACTCATCCATCCTCAGAGTCCAAAAAACAAACTCCTAAGTTAGAAAACCTGTGAATTTCCTTTACTAATCCTCTTTTCTCCTTATCAATATGAGATAAGCTTCCTATAAATAACCTTCTAAGAGTATCAATAACCATACTAGCTTTACCTTGATGGTAGTGAAGGCTCATATCATAATCCTTAAGTAACTCAAGCTACCTCCTCTGCTTGAGATTCAACTCCTTCTATCTGCTTGAGATTCAACTCCTTCTATGCATACATACTGCAAGCTCTTATGATCTGAGTAAATATCCATATGCACCTTATACAGATAATGGTGCCAAATATTCAAAGTAAAAACCATAACCTCCAACTCTAAATCAAGAGTCGGATAATTCCTTTTATGGACCCTAAGTTCCCTATAACAATAGAAAATGACCCTATCATGATGCATCTAAACACAACCTAGTGACACATGGGACACATCACAAAATATTGCAAAACTATCAGTACCCTCGGATAGGGTAAATATTGGTGCAGAAGTCAACTTATCTTTAAACTTCTCAAATCTACCATCACAAGCGTCTGACCATAAAAACTTAACCTTCTTCTAAGTTAGCTTTATCAACGGAGCAGCAATAGACGAGAAACTCTCCATAAATATCCTATAATGTCCAACCAAGCCCAAGAAGATTCTAATGTATGTTGGAGTCATGGGTCTAGGTCATCTTTTAACTGCCTCAACTTTCTATGGATCCACCTTGATCCCCTCACTAGAAATGACATGCCTAAGAAAAGTCCTAGTATTATGCAAAAACTCATACTTTGAAAAATTCATATACAACTTCTAGTCCTTAAGGGATTACAACATAATTCAATGGTGATTAACATAATCCTCTTTACTCTTAGAGTACACCAAGATGTCATAAGTGAAGATTATAACAAACAAATCTAGAAAGGGCCTAAGAATTTGATTGATAAGATCTAAGTAATGCAGTCAGAGTATTAATCAACCTAAATGACAAAACCAAAAACTCATAGTGACCATACCAAGTTCAAAAAGTAGACTTAGCAGTATCAACCTCCCTAATTTTCTACTGATGATAACTCAAACGAAGATCAATCTTAGAAAAACATCTAGCAACCTGAAGATGATGAAAAAAAGTCATCAATCCGAGAAACAGGGTACATGTTCATAACTATAACCTTATTCAACTGATGATTGTCTATACACATCAAAAGAAATGCATCCTTTTTTCGCACGAAAAACACAGAGCACCCCACAAGAAAACACCAAGAAAAATAAACCATTTATCAAGAAGATCTTTCAATTGCTTCTTTAGCTTCTTTAATTCGGTCAGAGCCATTCAGTAGGGAGGAATGAAAATAGGACAAATATCTGGTGATTAATCCTAAAATCTTTTTCCCTATTGGGAGGAATTTCAGAAAGCTCATCATAAAACACTTTAGAAAATTAATTAACCACACGAATAGTTTGTAAGGAATGACTTTCAGAGTTAAAATCCTTAACCCAAACTAGATAATATAGACACCCTTTTGAAATCAATTTCTGAGCTCTACATTAGGAAATAAACATCCCTTTACGCACTAAGGAACTCCTATAGCATTCTAGTAATAGCTCATTAGGAAAGTAAAAACTGATCCTTTGGGTCCTACAATTTAGAGAAACTTAGCACCAATGGAGCCAATCCATCCTAAAGATAACATCAAAATCCACCATAACCAACTATATTAAATCCGCCAATGTCTCCCTATGAAAGATGCACACTACACAAACCTTACAGATTTTTCTAACAATTTTAGAATCACCCATCGAAGTAGACACAAAGAAGCGGTTAAAAATATTTTAAGGACCAAAACAAAAATGCACAACCACATAAGGGGTCACATAAGAAAGGGTAAAACCCAGATTTAACAATCAATAAACATCATGAGAAAACTACGATAACATACCAGTAACAATATCTAGGGATGCCTCATATTCTTGGAGAGTAGAAAGTGCATAGAGATGATTCCATTCAATGGTAGTACCAAAATTAGTGCCCGTTCTTTTTGAAGCTAAAGAAGTGGAAACCAAAACTTTATTAGCCCCAGTGTAAACCTTAACTGAATGGAAATCACACTACATATTACCTAGATAACACAATTATACCACTGATTTCTCCCTTCTTCACAATAACTATGGTAAATTTGTCCACAAAAATGACAAAGAGGTTAAGGTAGGGCTGATTGAGCTCTATTATCTTAATACTGGGCATCCTTTGCCTTAGGACCACTACTAGCCTAAAAATTATAATCACCCGAAGGCTTATGATAGGGAGAAATAGTAGAAGAATAAAAATTGCCCTAGTTCTTCTTCTTGGTCCACTGTCTACCATCTTTTCCACTATTCTTCTAACACCACCCTTCTCTAAATACCTAAACTTCTTATTATGTCTATCTTCTATCCCTGCCTGTCTATTCTTTTCATCCTTTATTTTTTATGTAAACCATAAGTCTGGAGATGTCTATATCATTATTCAATATTAAAGTCTTAAACTCAAATACCAAGTTATAGGAAAACCTAAAATCAAACTTCCTCATCTTGGATCTCATATTGGATACTAACTCTGGAGCATAACGAGCCAACTGCTAAAATTTTAGTGCATACTCCTTCACACTCATCTTTCCTTACTTCAGATTAATAAGCTCCTTAACCTTAAATTCCCTCAACTCTTGAGAAAGGAAGTGATTAATAAAATCCCCTAAAAAGTCATCCTACACAGCCTGCTCATCATTATTACACCTCTTAGCTTCCCACTTCTTATACCACTGATAAGAATTAGTAGCATGTATCGCCCTGAAAATCTTCTCTATCTTATTAATGAACCCTTGTGGATCCTCCTCAAGCTTAGATCCTGTAAAGGTTTTGGGATTCAACCTTATGATCTAGCTAACTTGAGTGACCTCAAATGAATGAGCAATAGAACTAACATAGTCAGACTGAAAAGACTGTGATGCCACCAACTGAGTAAGCATATGAATAGACTGACGGAACTATGCGTTAGAGATATCTCCTTGAGTTGGCTAATCAAAAGTATTACCAACTCAGAAAGCTCGAGAAGGACTAGTAGGGACCGGTGAAACTCCACGTGAGGTGTCACAATCATGAGCAAGGACCCTAAATCAGGTCTGCACTCCATACTCAGGAGGAGTCCACTCCACATTATCCTCAGGTAGGATGGAGTTTCCAGTAGAGTTTCTACATATGTCATATCTTCGGGGAGGCATGATCTAAAATGCGAGGAACCCAGGAGTTAGATAAGTTTCATAACACTAGATTCTATAGCCCATGATAGAATACAAGAAAGAGAAATATTCCTAAATGCCTTGTAGCCTCTAGACAAATAAAATCATTAGTTACCAAAAATATATATTATTTTTCATGTTTAATTTTTGTAAAAATTGTAAAAGTACAATGATAAAAAATGAGTAACCTTAATTATTTTTCAAATTTCAATTTTTATGTAAGTTTTGCGGATTAGGCATACTAACTTTACTAGATGATAAATACTTATTAAGTAATAAGTATTTATTTTTAAGTAAATTATTTTGTGTATATTATTGGTTGGTTTAATTTTCATTTTTATCCTCTTGACTTAAGATGTTTTATTAATTCATATTCTAAATTAGATATTGCCGTAATTAAATTATCTAATGTTTTAGGATCTTCGTTAGTATTATATAATCTTTTATATTCTAGCTATAAACTATATAGTTTAGTTTCAATATCTTTTAATGATTTATTCTTTTTGTAAGATGTATTCATTAATTTGTGTAGTTTATTATTTTATCCTATTGAAATTTTAGCAATTTCAGTGTAGTATTTTATTCTAACTTTGCTATATTCAATGCGTAGGTTTATGTTCTTTATCTAATTAACTAGTATTTGTTGTTCATGTATAGGTAATTTTCCATCTGTATTAAATAATTTTTCGTATGTATTAAATAAATCATTATTTGTATCTTCTTTCTCTAAGGTTAATTTCATTTTAAGTAATTTTTCTTCTAGTTGTCTTTTTTCCATTCCAAGTTGATTTCTGTAATTAACTTCTTCATATATCAAATTTTGCCTTTCTCTAATTTTTTTATATATTCTAACATTTATTTATTCTGAATAATATCCATCTGAATCTAAGTAATATTGATGTTCATAATATATGTGTAAGTTTTCTATACTGTTTAATAATTCTTCTTCTTCATAATCTTGTAATTTTTCCCATATTATTTTCTTTATGTCTATAATTTCTATATCTCTAAGTATATATAAAACAAGTATTTTAATATCATCTGTCATTTAAGCTTGATAATATTTTCAGTTGTTTATAATAGTCTTAGTAGTTCTTGCATATTTTCATTACGAAATTCTATATATTTTATATCTTTAGTTTCCATGTATTTATCTAAATTTACTTTCATCTGTTTTTCTATTAACTGTATGTTTCTCATATCTTTTTCCAAAAATTCTAGATATATGTAATTTATCATGGTAAGTATTTGTAAGAGTAGTTAGGTAGGTATGGTATGTAATTTATTCTAGTCATATAATATTTACCAAATGCTTTTTCTAATATGATTTTTCTTATATCTACTACTTTTATATCCTTAAGTGCATACAAAAGAAGTATTTTAAATTTATCTACCATTGCATCAGATAAATAATTATTCATTTTCATAAAATTGCTATTTTCAAAATATTCCCTTCAATCATGTATATAACAAAATATGGTCATCTTAGATTATTATATACTAGATTATTCTTAAATAACATGTTCTTCGGTCACTATTAGCATGGTAATCTGGATATTTTTCTCTTAAACAGCGCCTCTACTCTGGTTACTCCCCACCACGGCTTCTTGCCTCATTGGTTTCACCTTTAGGATGGCATAGTTCTTAGGGATTTTTCTCTATTTCCACTTTGCTAATAAACTTCTTAACATATTATTCTTCGAATAATTCTACTATAAAGTAACTAACATGAATTTATTTTATCATACCATGATTGTTGGGAATTATGAATTTAGCTATTCATAATCATAAATAAATATACCTGTTCGAGTAGGTTTGATATCTCCAAGGTTTATTCCTCCATAGCTTTTTCCATTGAAATAAATCTTTTTTTTAATAACTAAGCAAAATATTTTTTGTGGAAAGGAGAGAGTTTTTGCTTCAACACATGAAGGCTTTCTTTGCAATGCCTTCGGTTCATCTTATTTATAGACTGAATGAATCTTTACAAGAGTATTCACATTTTTTAAAATTATTCTACTTTACAAAAAGTCTCCTAATAAGACAAAAATTATTAATGCCTAGACTAATAATAGTCAAAAAGTCAAAAAAGTCTAAAACCTAAAAGTTTAGCCTATACAATCCAATACTTTATGTAAAATAAATTGTGAAAGTTTACATGTTGCTTTCACAATTTAATAGCTTGTCTTCTATTATTACTTCGTTGATATCTTCTCATTGTCGTATCTGCTGCTTTTCCATATCTCCATTATTGCTTCTTATCTTGTATCTTTCAACTGGCGTTCTTATCTACTTGGTTGATTTTTCTTCTATTCTAGCTGAACTTATGGGATATCATTATCTCCTCCATTACATTTTGAACATTTATGATCTGGATATTTATGTCCATTGTCTTGCAATATCTGGTTAATAATTCTTCTGAAATAAATTTTTCTCTGATAGCTCTGGTGATAGGTTCTGTCTCTGGTTTGAGTAATGTCAGAATCCATTGCCTAATAGTTTCCCTATCAGTTTCTCGTAATTCCTTTGAATTTGAATATATTAGTACATGATTTCTTGAATAATAACTCCATATGGGATTTTGGTTGCAGTATGTGTTCACTAGCTCTTGCAAAATTGTAGATAGTCCGATAATCCTCTTATTCGTATAAAATTTTGGTATCTCAATTCTAGGTATTTCTGGTTGTGGAATAATATCTTGTGGTATAATCATATCTCGTGTCATTCCTATCTTTACAACTTGTATGGGTTTTTTAACTTCATCATATAATATCTCTACTGGTGCCGTGTAAATTTTTATAAAAAATAGGGTACCTTTGGTTATTCTTTTAAAAATGATAAATGATTCATATATTTTCGGTATAGTGGATATCTCATTTCCATCAGAGGTATATACAGTACTAAGTAGTCCATATTCATAGCAAGTTTTAGCTAGACTTGGTTTGGTTTTAGGTAAAGCAATTAGCTTATTATATCCGGTCAATCTCTGGGTTATATAGTTTGTATCTGGTTCTTAGATATTTATAGCTCTGGGGTTAGTATTTAAAAAGGTTTGTACATTGTAGATATTTTCTATATATGTTCGGGCTATGTAGTTGTAAGTCTTTTTGTCTTTGTTTAGACTATCTCGGTATGTGGTAATTTGTGGGGGTATAAGCATGGGGTCTTTTGATGTATTTGGTATATATGGTTTATCAAATAGCTTGTTTAGGTTCATATTTGTGTTTTTCCTAACTCCTTTGCTTGTACCTACAGAAGTAGATTGATAAACGTTATGGATTTTATGGAGTGTCCCATCGTTTCCTTCTAGCTTTGGAACTTTAATGTCTTCTGATTGACATAGCTCTACACACTGCTGAGTTAGCTGATTTGTAGCTATAGACTTCAGTTTAACTTCATTAGTCTTTAGCTTTTCTATTTCATTATCCATACTGTCCACTTTCATTGAAAGCGTAGTTAGGGTGTTAAGTATTTTTTCTAGAGTATCCTCTTCTATTATATCAGTCTGTGTAGCTTTGTCTTGATATGTAATCTACAATAACATTTTTGTTAGTACTAATTACTTCAATTATAAATGTGAAATTTAATATATTCAAGACTAGTCTCCGAATCTCTTTTGTTGTAACTGAATTTTGTATTTTTTGTTAACCACCTGCGTACCTGTGTATTATCCCTTCGTACAATAAACTTGTTATATACAATATATGGCTCAAATGCTAACAAACATTTATATAATGAACATAATTCTTTCCTATTTATTTCCCATTTTATTTCTATTTCATTGAACGTACCTGAGTAGTATCTACAATGGTGTTCTAATTTTTCTGCTTTATATCGGTATTTAAGTACTCCTCCATAACTACATTCACTAGCATCTGCTTCTACTATATATATAAATTTTCTATTTTCATCTGGAAATTGTAGTTTTGGTAATTCTTTACAAAGTAATTTTATTTTTTGAATTTATTTTTTATCTTTTTCATTATAGTTATATTCTACATCCTTTTTTAATTTTTTCTGTAGTGGTTTTAAAGTTTCTACTAATTTTGGAATATATTCGCTAACTTGGTTTACTAATCCTAAAAATGATTGTAATTTCTTTTTTGTATCTAATTCTTCTCTCGAATTTATTATTTTTTGTACTATATGTTGTTGCATTTTTAATCCACTCTTATCTATTTTTATTCCTAAAAATTCTATCTGATTTTTCATTATTTCGGCTTTCTTTTCACTTAGACTTATTCCCAATTTTTCTATTATATCTGTAAATTGTCCTAATAATTTTAAATGTTCTTCTTTAGTTTTTGTATATAATAATATATCATCTATGTATACTATACAATTAGATAATTGTTTAAAATAACTATCCATAAAATGTTGATATCCACCTGGTGCATTTTTATATCCAAATGGTAATACGTTTCATTCATAAAATCCTTGTGGTATCGTAAATGCGGTTAATTCTTTAAATTCTTCTTCTAACTTTAAATGGTAAAATCCTGATTTACAATCGAATTTACTAAAATAATTATATCCCTGTATTTGTCTTATTTTTAATATCTTATTTGGTATTGGATAATTATATGTCATACTCTTTGCATTTAAATTTCTATAGTCAATAACCATTATAAATGCTAGACTATTATGTTTACTCTTACTTTTTTGTATATATTGTTTTTCTAATAATTCATCTATATAGATTTTAAATTCTTTTAAATCGTCAAAATTATATGTTAATGGTTTCTGGGTTATTATGCTATTTTTATCTATTAATTCAATTTTTATTGTAGTTTTATGTTTTTTCCATCCTTTTAATGGATCTTCACTATATAATTGTTCTAATTTTTTCTTAATTATTTATATCTTATTTATTGAAAATATAGTTATTTCTATTTTATTTATCGAAAATAGAACTAGTTCTATTGTATCTTCAGTATTTTTTATATTTTCTAACTTTTGTGTAATTTTTTCGCTTCCTTTTATCCAATCAGTTTTCTTTCTTATTTTATCATTAAATCTTTTTGCTCTTACTTTCTATTTACATGGTGTTGTAAACCACCAATCTGTTCTAGTTATTATATGTGGGTATAATTTATCTAAAAACGACATTCCTAAAAGTATATCTTTTGATGTTAGTTCATGATTATAAATTTCTTCTATTGTTAATATCTTATCCCATACTTGTATTTTTACATTCCTAGCTTTATAAGTAATTAAGCTTCCTTCATTATTAAATCCTTTAACTATTATTAGTATTTTTAATTTATCCCATTTGCTTTCTGGTAAGCAATTATATCTACATAAATTAGCTTCTGCTCCTGTATCTATCATAGGCGTATAATATCTACTGTAATATCCTTCTACTACTATCTTCATTAATACATATATTTTCATTTTATGTTAAGGCTCTTCTTAAGAATAATTTCTCTCTGTTATATGTTAAGGTTAATTGTGTATGTTCTATATTATATGATTTTACTTGTTCTAGCCATTTTATTCCTAATATTATGTCTGCTTTTTGCATTTCTTCCTTTACTTCAAATTCTATTTTTATTTTTCTAATTCCTATTACTATTTCTTTTTCTGTTATATTTTTACTATTTATTAAACTTCTTGGTAGATTTGGGCATATATCATTATCAGTTTTTATTTCTTCATTTTTATTAGATATTTTGCTATATAATTTTCTTCTTGTCCTGTATTTAAGAGTATTAAATATTCTTTTTCATTTACCTTTCCTGTTATGTAATATTGGTTTAAATTATTTGTTGAATTTATTTCATAACTTGTTCTTTTTTACGAGCTTGATGATTCTGGTTTTTCATCAGCTATTCTTTTCATTGTACTTATTCTATCATTTATTATTTCTAAATTTTCTTCTATATCTATGTCCCTATAACTATAATCATTATAATCTATTGTTTTTACAATTTGTTCGAATGGACTTTCTATTCGTATTTTGTTAATCTTATTTTTTCCTGTTATTTTGTGTTTTGTTGTTAATACATATAAATTTTTGCATCTTGCTGTAAATATTTTACTTTCTGGGGTTAATTCTATTCCTGATATTTTCCAATATAATACTAATGATTTATCTATATTTTTATCTATTACCACTACTGAATAATTTGCACTTATTATAAATTTAAATTTTTGGTATATTAAATTTCCTTTTATGGCAGTTATTATGCTTTTTCCTATAGGTTTTATAATTCTATCATCTGCTAAATATAATTCTATTGGTGTATCTATTCCTTCTCTAAAACATGCTTTTATTAATATCTCTGTACCTCCAAGGTTTACATATTTTATTGGGTCTCCTCTAGTTTTTATATCTTTTATCTCTTTATTAATTATTCTTTTTGTTACTAGTGGTATACTAGCTTTACCTTTTGCATATCTACAGTCTATTACATATTCCTTTTGGCATACTACATAATATTCTTCTTTTTTCCTAGTAAACATATTTTTTATTGTTGGTATTTTAAATATTTTTCTACACTTAAGTCTAATTCTTTTCCTTTTATTTCATCAAATATGTTACTGTCAAATATTATTTTTTGTTCTATTCCTTCATCATTTAAATATTCTTCCTTTGTTATTATTTTCATATCTTCTTCAGTCATTTGATTCATCTATTTCACTATCTATTTCATTATCTGTTTCATTTTCTGAAATTTCATATATACTATCCTCACTTTCTAATTCATAATCTATATAATCTATCTGCATATATTCTGTATTTTCTATTTTTATTTCTGATATTTGTTTATTTTTTGGATTTTTAGGTAATTTACAATCTCTAGCTAAATGTCCTAATTTTCCACAATTATAACAAGTACATTCTTTTATAGATTTCTTTTTTCTATATGGTCTTTTGTATTTATATTTTTTTACATAATATCTTTTTCTTGGTTTTTTGTTTTTATATTTTTATTTTTTATATTTCTTATGTCTTTTTCTTTTCTTATAATATCTTTCTTCACATCCGAATTGGGGTGCTATTTTATTTTTGCAACATGCTAAATTGCTTATCAATGTTTTTTCCATTTTTAATTCTTCTCTATATTTTTCACATAAGTTTCTATACCATTGTTGTAAAAATTTTATTCTTGCTCCTAGAGTATCTACTATTTTTGCTTCTTCCCAACTCTTTATTATCTTTAAACTAAATGGTTCGGGTAATTTATTAAAATATAATTTTCTTATTTCTTTACTTTCTTCTATATTATATGCTCCTTTATAATAATATTCTTTAAATGCTCAAGTATATTCATCTATATAACACATATTACATATTGTTAATTTTAACATTAAATTTTTATTTGTATCTTTTTCTTCATCTTGTTCTTCTTCTATTGTTGTCATACTACCAAATTCATCTTTTATAGCTGTTTCATATTTTTTTAATAATTCTATAGGTGTTAGTTTAGTTGTTGTTGATGATGTTTCTTTTGTAGGTTTGTTAGTTTTTAATATTTTCGTGCTATTTTCAGTTAAATTTGAAAACCATAATTTCACTGTTCCTATTAGTGTTCTTTCTATATATTCTGGTGCATCTGTTATGTTTATATTATTATCTAATAATTATTTTGTCATATATCCTATCCATAATTGTATTGTGTTTTCTGTATCTATTACACAGTCTAAGTCTAAAAAGTTATAATTTTTATTAACTATTTGTTTTGGTGTCCATTTGTCATATTCATTCTTTAGATTATATCTTTTAAACTTATTCTTATAATATGTAGGTTTTCTTATTTCTGATGTTCTAGATATTATATTTTCATCTTCTTTTTTATCAAGAGTATTTATTTCTGTGTTGATATTTTCTAAGTTTTCTTCATTAATTACTTCTTGTTTTTCATTGATTTCTAAATTTTTTGTATTTGTTAATATTTCTATATATGTGTCACTATCTTCTGAATCATAATTATCTGTCTCGTCAACATCTATATTATTTATTTCTAATTCCTTGTTTTTTATTTCTAATTTTTCTTTAAATTGATTTATCTCATTTAGTAATTTTTGTTCATTATCTTTTTCTTCCTTTTCCTTTTGTCTTTCTTCATACAAATTTTTTAACATTTGTAGTTCTTTTTCTAATTCAACAATCCTACTATTTTTAGTTTCTTCTATTTTTCATATTTCTTCTGTAGTTTGTTGTTTTATTTTTTCTATTTCCTTTTTCCTATCTATTTCTTCATTTTCTCTTTCTATTCTTACCATAGCTGTCAATTTATCTTCTAATTTTAATTCTTCTTTTTCTAACATTAAAGATAAATGTTCTCCTATTTTCTTATATCTTCTTCCTAGATTAGAAAATACTATTTTTATTTTTAATCCTTCGTGATTTTCATATATTTTTTCATCTATTATAAATTCTTCTTTGTTCATTTTATTGTGAATAGTTCACGTTGATATATATATATTCTAAACTATCTATTTGTGATTCTAATTTTGATATTTCATTTTTTTGTGTATTATTGAGTTTTCACTCACTCCGACAAATATATTATAATGTAGTCTTTTTATTCTTATTTTTAATTCTTTACGTTTTTCTGAAATAATTTATTTTAGTTCTTTGTATTTTTGTACTTTATTCATTTAATCTATATTTATAATATTTTGATGGATATCTAAATCTGATTTTATCATAATTAGGTGGTATGTATCGCATTCTTCTAGATTTTAAATGGATTATTAATTTTGCTTCAATACTAGATATTAAGATAATTAGGTAGGCTAATCTTTGTGGGTTTTCTTTTATTTTATTTAGACTTATATATTCTGAATAATTACTAATTAAAGATTCTTTAACTTTTCTAAAAGCTTCTCTGTTTTTAAATGGTCTTCTCATAATTAATCCAATCCAATCTAAATTCAAACATATATGCTATATTTGATAAAAATTGGAAGAAATAAGCATGTCACCACCGAATTAAGTGGTGAAAAATATCAAATGCTTGTCTCTTTCCTACTTTTCCTTCCTTTATTTAATTGTGACTTTGTTTTGATTATGTTATTTAACTATTTTGTTGGTATTATAGTAGAGTCATTAATTAAGCTTATTAGTTAACTTCCAAATATAAAATAACAATAAATGTTGAATATTGATATGTATAACTTTTGTTTGAATGATGACCATATAAATTTAGGATTATAGTTGACTTTTATAATTTTGAATTTAGTAATTAAGTTTGAAAGGTGATCAAGTACATTATTCGTTGAAAATAGAGTTTAATCTATCTACCTACTATTATAAAATCCTGAATATAAATATTAGTTAACAAAAATATCTTTCTAGGAATCTTCTCAAGATATTAAAAATTATACATTAGCCAATGTAGTTGAGAAACTGATTTAGATAAACAAATTAGTTGAGGAAGCTTGTGAAGAAGCTGACAAGCCTAAATAATCCAAGAAAAATGATAATTTTGTTGATATGAAATTGAAGAAGTTGGAAGAGAAGATTGAGAAGATTAAAGAAAGTGATAAGAGGTGAAGGATAAATTCTCAAGGAAGGACAAAAGAGAATATACTTTTCTTTCTAAACTTTCTTGTGTTTAAATTAGTATACATACTTTTCTATTGGCTAATTTCTACTTTTCATTTGATTGGATAATAATTGAAATCAACCCTAATGGGAAGATGTTAACAAATAAAAAATGCAATATTTTTAAAAGTTGTCATGTTTTTAATATCTTGATTGATTTTATAATATTGAAATCACTAGATTGAGGAATATACGTGAGGCGCATAGATATAAAATAGTATATACATATATATATATATATATATATATATATATAAGAAAGAGAGAGAGGTTTTCAGCTGACATGACAAGGAAAAAGACCATTCCACTCCCCCTTCCACCAAAACCTCTTGAAAACCCCACACACCTCATCTTTTTCAAAATGAAAGAGAAAGTGTCCGATCAAAACATACAGGATGTTTGGATTAGTTTTTTTTAAATGACTTATAAGAAAAAAGTCAAAAGTCAAAAGTAGGTAGTCACCTATTTTTGGCTTTTGACCTTTTCTTTTTATACTTTTTAAGCTTAAAGTAAAGTGTTAAAAATCATTTTGTGTCTTTACCAAACACCTCCAAAAATTAAAAAAATGCTTAAATATCAAAACACCTAAAAATAAAACAATCCAAATGCTCAATCAATCTTTTGGCCTTACAATACATAGGATGCCCATTTGAATTGTAAGGAAAACACTACATGTATACTGTTGTTCTTTCTTCCTGTATTAGTCTTGACAATCATATTTAAAGACCAGTTACACTCGTGTTTGGATGGTCGTTAACATATTGTTTCATACAATATGTATCATATTGTATTATTTTAATGGATACAATATCTGGATAGGTCGTATGACTTTTTGCCATTACATAATCTCACACATCAATCATTTAAAAGATAAACCTACTAGAAAAGTAGGGTATAGATTAAAGTTACTATAAAATGGTAGGATAATTAAATAACATGTGATGATAAAATTAGAAAAAAAATATAATATAACAATGATACCACCAAACCAATCATTACATAAAATGATACTTTTCATCATTATCTAAGCATAAAAACTTAGCATTTACTACAACACAATACCATGGGAATGTAATGATCTGATTTTGGTAATTTATGAGAATTATTTATTTTTGTTTGATCTGATCATTTTACACCTCCATGTGATTGCATTGTTGTATTTCTGGGGTGTAGGGATATTCTCATGATTTTTAATATATTTTGGTGTGACTTGTGTGAGATTGTGATTACTGGTGGTTAAGAGGCTTATTAGTTGACTTCAATTAACATTTAATTATATGTGCATCAAATGAAAAAATGGACTGCGCCAACGAATCTGAAATATTGAATTTAGATTGTTAACATGGTTGATGTGGTTTTACGACTTTTATATCTTATTTTGATTCTTGATTCGAAAAAATTATAAAATTCCATTTCAGGGGTCAACTTTGTGAAAATCATATTTTTTTTGAAAATATGATATCTTCACTGAGTCTGAAGCATCGAATTTTATATGGTAGCATAGTTCATTTGCATTACCAAGATTTTGGATGAACTTTGAGAGGCCCGTGGAGACTTGAAATTCTCTAAGTCTGCAGCAGGTGCACCACTCAGCTAGTGCACTCGCTTCGGTGACCTATTAGTTTCTTAAGAGACTGGCAGCCAGTAGAGGGTATCACCTAAGAGACTCCCCCACCGCTTAGGCAATGCCTGGTCTGTTAAGAAATCTGATAGTTGCTTAAGTGATGTCTTGGTGGATTAAATACCCCAATTTCATGACTTTTCACCATTTTCAAGACTTGGAGCTTGGAGATTCAAGTTTTTGAGCGAATTTCTCCAATTTTAGATTAGGTAAGCTCCAAAACTCCTATTTAAATTATTTTTCTTCGATTATTATTATTTAAATCCTTTCAAAACTTTATTTCAAAGATGGAATTTGAGAATTTTTGCCCGTATGGCTCGAAATTGGGAATTTTTTAATTCAAATCCCATTTCCATCCCATTTTCACTTGGATTTTTTTCTATGAGTTACTTTAATCATGAGAAATATATTTTTGGATAAAAATTATAGTTTTAAATTTTTATTTTAAAACTCAATTTAGGGGTTCATTTTGACACTGACCTAGAAATAGACAATAGACGTATCATTGGCTTTCTTTTAACGCATGATTTTATATTTGTGTCTTAGTTTGTTTGGGTTCCATTCATGAAGTGATAACTAGATGTTAAAGGCTTGTTTGTATTGGTTTTTGGCATTCCAGATAGATTATGACTTAACTTTCTACAAAATAGGCTGGTAGTTAATATTTGTATAAAATTATGTTAGGCGTATGGGAACCAATCATGGAAATGGATATATTATTGTATTTTGCCCGTTTAGGGCCCTATGTTACTACTATTTGGTGGTTTTGAGATATTATTTGCTATGTGTGATCCTGTGAGGTCTTATATGATATTTGTCTTTATGTATGTATATTTGGTGGTATCTTTCTTGTGAAAGTCCTAAATTGTAATTTATATGGTATCAATGATACATCATTATGTATATTACTTTATTGGCATATAGATTACATTGAATTCATGAATGATTGACATATTGAGTCGATCTTGGCTCGAATAGTTAGTATATTTGTTAGTTATTAGAATTTCTCATTCTATTTGGTTGTGAGCATTGCATCCTCATAATATATGCACTTGTGAAACATTAGTACCACTGTGAAAATACTAGAAACCCTGGCTTATAACATCTTTATAAACCCTCTATCGAGGGATATACCAGAGGGATGCCATGGATACTGATATAGGTTATATTATTGTATGTGGATTACGAATCCCCTTCCACTAATGGCTCCTACCTGAAAGCACAACTCAGTAGGTGCTTATGGAGGTTTTGCAACAACCTCAAGCATCACATCATCATCATCTTCATTGTATTTCATACATATTGTGTTCACTCTGTGTTGTATCATTGTCCTTGATATGATACTAGTGTGTGTTGTATTACTGTCCTTGATGTGATACCTGTGTAATTATACTTCTTCCCTATATATGTATGTAGTAACATGTATATTTATGATTTTTTTCTCATATTTATGTATATTATAGGTGTATGTTGTAGAACTATTAGTAGAGATGGTGAGGGCTACCTTTTAGGTCATTTTCTAATTGCAAGTAATGTGCCAATAGTGTGTATTTCATATGATTTATTTTCTAATTCTCTTAATTGTCCTACGTTAGCTATTAAGTAAAAGTGGACCAAACTCACCCCTAGTATACCCTTTTGGTACAGATCCAGGTACGAGTGCACCGCATGATAGCTGATTCAAGCAGTATGTGGAGTTTATTCGAGGTAGAAATTGATCTATACTTTCAGAGTTGCTATAATACTTCTTCTTTTCTAGATCATCTATTATTTGTATTCAAAGATAGATTTTGATTTTTTGGGACTATAATTGTATCTTTTGATATATGAGATATATTTAGTATTTCCTACACTATGACACTGGGTTTTGGGATATTTTATGGTATCTTTGGTTATGTCTATTCACTTTTACTATAAATATTTGGTTCGAATCCATACTAAGAGTCTTGTATTTGGTTTTGGTAATAATTTCTCAGTTTATATCAATTTGGGTGTTAGGCTTACTTGTCAAGGCTTGCCGCAGAAAGTGCCATCATAACCCTTGCTTTTTGGTTCTTGACATATTAGTATCAAAGCAGTAAGGTTTCATTGGTCTCATCAGTATAAGAAAAGGGTGTCTAATAGAGTCTCGTGGATTGGTACGTAGATGTACGTATCTATCTTTGAGAGGCTAAAGATATTTTTAGTAAACTTTCCTTACTCTATTCTATATCTTGTGGATCTTTCATACTCTGTCTTCTAAACAAAATTTCATTCTTTTTTGCACAGATGATGAGGACTATATCTCATGAGGCTAGAGATGCAGAGCTATCTTTTTAGGAGAGGGCTAAATCTAGAGGGAGAGTTGCGATCCTTAGATGGGCTCGAGAAAGTGGACAGGCACAAAGATCTGCCCCATCCAGAGGTAGTACTAGGGGGATCTCCTAAAGACTCCAGTTGAGAATATGGGTTATGTGGGGCCTACTCCAATTCCAGAGAGCTCTTCTACCCTAGTCTTAGAGGGGTTGTTGAATTGCTTGCTTACCCATTTGGAGGGTGTTCTTTCTATGCACCTAGTGCTCCTCCAGCTCTGAGTATTGTACCTCAATCCATGTTGGAGTCTGCCTATGGTGTTCTTTTAGTTTTGAGTATGGATCCTCTAGTGGTACCGACATCTGCTTTTGGTACTTCATGGACTTTGAGTGTTATTTCTCCTTCTATGCCAATATCTGAGTATGGTATTTGAGACCAGGATTTTAGCCTTCTTCTATGTTACCTACTCAAGTGGTATCTCAGCCAACCATATTTTCTATGACTCCTATTGTTTTGAATACAATTATGTCTTCTAAGAATCAAAAGAGGTTTGAGAGATTCACTCATTTGGGTCCTCCTAGGTTCAATGGTGTTGTAGCCGAGGATGCCTATGAGTTCTTGGTTGAATGTCGAGAAAAGTTGCATAACCTTGGTTTGCTTGAGTTGTATGGGACTAATTATACTACTTATCAGTTGAGAGAGGCAGCCAGAGATTGGTGGAGGTCACTTGTTAGTTGTAGACCTCTTGATTCTCTAAAGATGACTTGCGATCAGTTTATTGAAACCTTTTTAGATAGGTTCATTCCATATAGTTTGAGAGATTAGATGAGAGATGATTTTGATCACCTAGAGCAAGGTTCCCTGACTATTACGGAGTATGTGGCACACTTTCATACCTTTTCAAGATATTTCTATGCCTGCGTTTCCACCGAGTTTGAGAAGATTTGGAAGTTCGTAAAAGGGTTGGATGTTTTTCTTCGGCTAGCTACAACTCAAATGGTAGTGTACAGTGTATCATTTTGGAATATACTATATCATGCTAGGATGAATGAGTCTATTCTTTAAGGATTTTGAGGGGAAATTAAGAGGGTGCACCGTCATGGAAAATTTAGAGGTCACGCTACTTGAGGTAGAGGTTCTAGAGTTTTTTGTGGGTATTATGGTAGACAAGTACACGCAGCCTTGCAGGGTTTAGGTAGTGGGTCTTCAATTCCAGTTTCTTTGGGTAGTCATTCTAGCTCAGTCGTACTTCCTCCTTTGAGTCGAGTCGTAGAGATTGCTATGTGTTTGATGAGGTTGTCTATTTGGCCAAGGATTGTACCCAATGTGTTTTAAGGGATACTCCTATATTGACTGTGAGAGGTAGAGGTTATACTAAAGGTGTGTGTGTTAAAGGTAGTGGTAGCCGTGGTGGTGGTTTCATGTCTTGACCCGAACTAGGGCCTAGTCGTATGGGTATCTCAAGCCCACCATACGTCAGAGACTACCCAACTTACCCTAACATCCAAAAACTAATAAAAGAATACAGTGAAAGCCAACTAAAGAGTAATAAGAAGGATAATCAAATGTAAATTCTATGAATCAAAACCAACATACAACCCACATTTGTCAAAAAAAAGCCTCCTAATAAGTCGAACATGCCCATGACCATGACCAAAAACAAATACAAAGACATAAAGGAAATAGATGAAATTTATCGATTCTTCTGAAAGATGGAGGCTCACCACTTCAAAACCACTCAATAGATGTAACAGACCATTTAGCTCTTCAAATGAGTAACAGAAAGGCCCTCAAACCCTGTATCATAAGATGATGTAGCATCTTGGGATGGCCAGTGGGATAAGCACTAGAATATAACTCGGGAAAAGTGATAAATAATGGCCAATGCTACAAATCAGTCAAAACTATATCCACAACAATTGTATATACATATATAGGATGTCGGGATAGGGACAATGGTCATGAGCATGAGAGTTTAAGCCATTAACTTAAACTATGTAGCTCTCTTTATCCTAAATTCACCCACGAGCTATATAGGTTCTGTTCCCCTGCTGGAAGGGCCAGAGTGTTTTAGCCGCATAAACTGAGGAATCTAAAGGAAGGGCTAAAGACACCAAGGCTCTAGCCATCCCAAAATATAATATGTGAACCAAGCACACGGTCATGTAGACCCCCACACCAACAAATATGGTTTCTAGTTTTAGCCACCCCCAAACTACACTTCACGGTGAACTACACAATCCTCTTAAAGCCCAAATTAAAAAACTATGCACATAAGACCAACCATTAACCCAAGTGTCTCATATTAAGGAATTTTCACTTGGTATTTTCATACCAATTATGCTTTCAAGCTCATATAATTATGCTAAACCAATCAATGTAACCATTTGACTCCCAAGTTTTAATTTAAAATCAAAACCATGGCCACCAAGAGCTTTTCAAATCCATTTTAACCAAGTATCCATTAATGTAATGAAATAGGTTCATAAGTAAGTTGAATTATGCAATTATCCATGTTCAAAATCAAAATTTACAAAGTGGGTTGAGTTAATGCCATTACAAAGCCAAAAAGGCATCAATTTGGGGAATCCCGTGTTCTTCATTCCAATTCTCATAACAATGCACCCATTCAGTCCAAAAAAATAAAATAAAGTAAAGCATAAACATCAATTTAAAACATGGGAAAAGTAATTCAAGTGATACCAATCAAAACCCCTTAACCCAATTCCAAACCCATTAATCAAATCAAATGGATAATGAGTAAATAAATGTCATAATGTAAAATTAAAGTTTGGAAATCATGTGTAAAACCCTTGAATTTTCCCGTGTTAAACGCTTGAGTTTTCTTGGATTTTGAGTTTAAGAGAAAAACAATGGAGTTTGATTTTGAAAATAAAGGGAATAAGTTTTTTGTATGTTTATAAGTCATACAAGGAGTAAAAAGATCAAAAGCCCCTCAACCCAAGTGAAAAAAAAAAACAAAAATTGGGCCTTTTTAATATAGTGGCATGGCACACTGTTATCGCAGAGGGTAGACTCCATTCCATGATCTTATCTCAGAGCCTAACCTCTATGGCATGCCAATATCGCAAACCCCTACTACCTCAGGGTCCCAAAATGACCCCGAACCCTTCTAAAAATTCTAAAAATTCTCGAAAACAACCTTTTAACATCCCTAAACATAATTCAAGTCAAAATTTGATGTTATTCATGTGGGAAGGTAAAAAATAAAATTGTTAAAATTATTATGGGGTCTTACATTATCTCCATCTTAGGATCATTCATCCTCGAATGATGAGTTAGGGTTTTTGTACCACGAGAAGAGTAAGAATACAGTATAATCCATGGACAAATTCAAAGAAACGGAAAGAGGGAAACAAAATTCATACCTTAAGCACTTTCATCCAACCAAGGGAACAAGAATAGGTAGTTGGCTTTCATATCTTATTTAGCCCTCCATGTATCTTCTTCTACCTTTTGATTTCTCCAAATAACCTTTACCAAAGCTAAATCCTTTATCCTCAGTCTATAAACTTGTCTATCCAATATTTTAATAGGGACCTTCTCATAAGAAAATTAATTCAAAACACCAACATCTTCAATAGGCATTATCAAAGAAGGGTCACCTACATACTTTTTCAACATAGACACATGGAAAACAGGATGAATAAAGCCCAAACTTGCTGGTAAATCTAACTCGTAAACAAAATTCCTAACCCTTCGTACAATCTAGTACAAACCAATATAACTGGAACTGAGCTTCCCTTTTTTCTAAAATCTCATGACTCCTTTTATAGGAGATACCTTCAAGAGTACCTAATCAATTACTTTAAATTCCAACTCCCTTCGCCTCACATCTACTTAAGACTTTTGGTAACTTTCGGAAGCATTAAGTATTTCTCTAATAACCTTCACCTTCTCCATGTCTTGCTGAAACAAGTCAGGATCAAACAATCTAGTCTCACCTACCTCAAACCACCCAATAGGAAACCTACACCTCCTACCCTAGAGAGCCTTAAAAAGAGCCATTTGAATGTTAGAATGATAACTGTTAACTGTTATTATAAGCAAACTCAATAATAGGAAAATGGTCAACCCAACTACCCTTAAAGTCAATCACCCAGGCCCTTAGCATATCCTCCAAACTCTGAGTAGTCCGCTCCACTTCTCCATCCATTTGAGGGTAGAAAGTGGTGTTAAGGTTCACCCGAGTACCCAAACCTTTCTGAAAAAAATACCAAAAGTGAGAAGAAAATTATGTACCTCAGTTTGAAGATAGACATTGGCGCTCCATACAACTTGACTATCTCCTGAATAAATGACTTGGTATAATCCTCTCCTGAGTAGTTAGTCCTCACATTTAAGAAGTGAGCAGACTTTGTCATTCTATACACAATGACCCAAATAGAATTAAACTGATTGCGAGACCATGGAAGACCCATAATAAAATCCATATTAATCATCTCCCACTTCCACAGGAGCAACTCTATCTCTTGAGACATGCCACCCAAACTCAGGTGTTTGACATTAACTTGTAGACAAACCATATATTTAGCAACAAAATTCACCATATCTCTCTTTATATTATTCCACTAATATATTTCCTTCAAGTCATGATACATCTTAGTCGAACTAGGATAAACTGTGTACCTAGATTCACGAGCCTCAGTCAAAATCCTATATTGTAGCCTATCAACATTAGGAATACTCAACCTTCCTTGATACCTTCAGATGCCTTCCCCTTACCCCTATCTCAAAAGCCATAACCTTTTACATACCCATATCATTCTTAATATGCGTAAGTATGGGATCTAAAACCTATTTCTCCTTCATATCAAAACTAAGAGATTATTTAACCACTTCTTGAACAATCACTCCTCCATTCTCAGAGTCTAAGAGACAAACTCCCTAGTTAGCTAATCTTTGAATATCTTTCACCGACCCTTTTTTCTCCTAATCAATATGTGATAAGCTTTCCATAGACAACCTACTAAGAGCATCAATAATATTATTAGCTTTACCTAGATTGCATTGCAAACTTTAGTTATAATCCTTAAGTAGATTGAGCTACCTCCTCTACTCAAGATTCAACTCCTTATACGTAAATACAAACTGCAAGATCTTATGGTTTCAATAAATATCCACATGCACCCCATATAGATGATAGCACCAAATTTTCAAAGTGAAGACCATTGTCGCCAATTCTAGATCTAGAGTTGCGTGAGTTTCATAAGACACAACCTTACCATGCTGCATCAAAACATAACCTAATCCAACGCGGGATATATCACAATACACGACAAACCTTTAGTACCCTCAAACAGGGTTAATACTGGCGTAGAAGTCAACTTATCCTTTAAATTCTCAAAGCTACCCTAGAAAGCATCGAACCACAAGAACATAATTTTTTTTTGTCAATAGATCAGTGATAGAAGAGAAAATCTACAAAAACCTCCTATAATTGAAATAGTTGTACTTTGAACCATGGATAAATTTCTTTATTTGAGGTCACTGGGTGGGTACGACTAGCGGCATAAGTATTACCCCTTGTATACGAGTTGTATTCTTCTGTCCCTCTCCTCTTATACCCTAGGTAGTATAGTGAGGGTTACTCACTAGTCTATGTACGAGTGAGCCTCCAACCAATCGTAACTTAAGGTATGAGTTCTACTAGAAACAATCGTATAGAGTGATGTCTTGATAAAAATGGACTATTTTTGGTGCGAGCAATGTGTATGAGTTAGTGCATAAGTCGTACATTTTGGATACGACTCAAAATTTTATATTCGTACCCTAACCAGAGTAGGTGGCCTAATAGAATCCTAGGGTACGTGTTAGGGTACCACTCGTGCCTTATAGTATGATTGCCTTAAGTAAGTTATACCCAATATCGTGGCCAATTTTTAGCTTTTAGTTGAGGACCTTATGGTTATTTCCTACACCAAAAACATAGGTACCCTCACTATGTGTGTTTTTATCCTCCTAAATATTAATTTTTGATGGATCAAACACCCAAAATACTCTCTCAAACTCATTTGTAAAGAATTGGAGGGTAGGGTTTCAAGGGTGACCTTCAAGAGTCAAAGTGAAGTCTAGAATCATGTTAAATCAAGTTGTATAAGGAATGTAACACTTCCCCTTGATAAATAAATCTAAGCCCATGTATTTTTCACTTGAATTAGTAAGTGTACATGGTGATTTTGAAAGCAAATAAAAAGGGTTTTGTTGTCCAATGAAGAATAATGTTGACTTTTGCTTAGACTTATGTTTATATATGTTAGTGAGGATGATTTAAACTTATGGGGGATTGTTGTATGTTGTATAATATGTGAGTCTTTAGTAACTCTTATCTTGATGATATCTACCATGAAAATGGCCTTGGTAAAGACATGCACACATGGTGTTTGTGAAAATGTCTAAGTGAATAGTCTAGTCTTATGTTGGTGATGCTTTCAACTAGGGAAATGGCCCAATAAGTATAAATAGTTGTTAAATGATATTGTAAAGGTATTATAAGCCATGTATGGCTAAATTGATGACCATGTTGGTTGATGGTTAATAATGGGTTAAAGTCCCAAAACATGAAAATAAACTTAAATTGTGTGTTGAACTAAAGTGTGGTATGAATGTGGTATAAGATTATAATGAAATGTGAAATTTTTATGAGGGTCTTGATGACCATAAATTTAATTGTATGATGAATTGAATTAAGGTACTGTCCTACTGAAATGGTTTAGAAACAAAGGCTTCAATCAGGACCATGTGGTCATGTACAATGTTGAATTGTCAAAATAGGTTAAATTCCTTAAGTGTGAATTGAATAGATGATAATGAATGGACAAAGGGTTAGAGTCCCAATGTTGACTACTAATAATAGTTGTAATGTCTTGAGTTTAAAGTCCCTTTCCTAATGAAAGGGCTTGAGGTTAAACTCCCTTGTCTAATAAATCATTTGCGGTTAAAGTACCTTGCACTATGAGATCTCTTAAGGTTGAAGTGCTTCGACAAATGAAATGTCTTGTGTTAGAGTCCCCTATTTAATACGGCATGATTTTAGAGTCCCTTTCCTAATGTGTGGGCATGTGGTTAAAGTCCCTTGCCTATATAAATGTGAGTGTGTTGTTAGAGTCCCTTGCTTGAATAGATGTGTATGTGGTTAGAGTACCTTGCTTAATGAGTGAATAAATAGTTAAAGTCCTTTGTATAAGTGATACGTGAATATGGTTGAAGTCCCATACCTAATAAGAATTTTTGAATCTAAGCATGGAAAGGTTGGAGTCCTCTACTTTATGCCTCATGATTGAGTGCTTTGAGAATATTGTTATGACTTGTTTACTTGTTTATCATGTGATATACCTATATGTATGGGTAATGTCATGAATATTTTTGAATATGATGTATTAACTTGTTGATTAATGATGTTATTTTTTCCTTATCCTTGAGTTACATGCTAGCTCTCTAAGTGATACATCCAAATTACTCTTCTCTACCGAGAGAGTAAGCAATCGCTGTCAAATATACAACTGAATTGGGTTGGGTGTCAAATCCCATAGGGAATATTGTACTCACTAAGTATTGTGGTTGTTACTAGACTGTTGATCGAAGGTTCCAGAATAGAGGGGCATTTTTATTTATCAATTATATTCAAATGTTGGTCATAGAAATTCATCCAACTGTAAGTTAAATTGCTCAAAGTAATTCAATAAGAGAAGTCAAACTAGAGTTATGGTTACCAAGATGCTTAAGCAGCTAAGGTTGTGTACTATTTTGGATTCCCAATGAACAATTCTTATACAAGAGTAATTGAATTCTATGGTTTTACCCATTAGTTTCTCAACCAAAATGAGTAACTTATCCCTTAATTCTTTCAAACATAAGGAACATAGTATTAATTCAACTATAATCTCACATGGGTTGATCTGGTTAAGGCATCTACCCTCTATCCAATGGTTAAATCCTTTAGATTTATGTAAACCCTTTCTTTTCCCAACAAGAAATTTTCTATTTGAACAAGTGTTGTTCTTGGGCTAACTTTTCAAGTTTCCAACCAAGAAAAGTCATCAAAGTGAAGAAGAGTTTATGTAATATCAATCACTCATGGAAATCTACTACATTCACAACCCAAAATCAGCTATTCTATTCAAGGCTCCCATAAACCTAGTTATGGGAGCTTAGCCACACATTTCCAACCAAGAAAGAGAAGAAACCATTGTGTTATTCATAAATTAATTCAAAGTTTACTTAAAAATCACAATTGTTGTTCTTCAATCTTCAACAGAAAATATGATAAAGGAATCTAGATCCATAAATCTCCAATGAATCTTAGAGAAAAACTATGTAACAATGTATTTTTCAGTAAGAAAAACCCTAGCCAATGATAAGAGATGGATAAAAAAGATTCATAATAAAACCTAAAACTGGGAATTTATATGTTCCCCCATAAAAAGAATTTAAAATTCAAATAATATAAAATATGCATCCAAAGTGACGGTCAAAGTGGTGGTCCATCGCAAGATTGACGGTCCACTATTTGGTCCGTCGCAACTAATCTTGGATGATCACTTTTTGGTTAATACCGACGGCTCATATGGTGGTCCATTGCTAAACTAACGGTCCACCATCTTGACCTTCGCTGGTGGTGCTTGAGAGTCAGGTTTTGGATAATCCAGACAGCTGGAGTGGAGGTCCATCAAAAGATCGACGATCACAAAGTTGACCATCGCTGAGCCTTCCAAAATGCCTTGTTCTATTTATTTATGACGGCCAAAGTGGTGGTCCATCGCAGGATTAATAGTCCACCACATGGACCTTCGCTGGGTCTTTAGAGTTCATGGGTTCTACCTCGATCTTACATTTGAGATGGTGGCCCGTTGCTAAATTGATGGTCCACTATTTTGATCGTCAGAGGTGTTTTTCTGCAAATTTACTGAGTCTTTTCCTTTAGTCAGCTCCTTACTCTGAAACACTTAAAACTAGCATTAACTGAAACCTTGGTTGCTTGGAAACATGCAATTTTCCTAAGAAAAAGATGAAAAATGCTCTGTCCAAAGACGGAACATCAACACCCTTAACTTAAGATCATTGCTTGTCCTCAAGCAACTCAACATCAAATTGCTAATATGAACGAAACGATGATGGGAATTTACCACTGAACCAATTCTCACACAACAATTTATTTGTCATCCAAATCATATGGTTTAACATGCAGAGTCTATAACTGGCATTGTTTCAAATTCAATTCATCTACATAACATGGATACAAGTGTGTATAGAGAGCAGCCAAATTAAGTATGACTCAAGTTGACCTCATAGTCAAGGAGATCCACCACTCAATACCTTTTGTGGATACAAATCACAACCCTCTCACTCATCAAAGAAGTTTTAAACATAACACATGCACCCATAAGCTTGTCCTTATCATTTAATGCCCCCTATAGCTGAGTTCCAAGATCAAGTAGGTCTTTTTAGGCTAGTTCTGTGGTATAAAGCTAGGTTAGGAGGAAATTTTGGGTAAAAGTGACTAAAATCTATGCTTTAACTCTCTTTGCCTACAAAACAATTCTTCTTACCAAGGCTATTGTTTTGCTAGCTCACTTATCCTTTTCTTATTCATTCATGCTTTACCACAATAGACCCTTTTTTTATACGAGCATCAGCCACCCTAAACTTAGTCTGATGCCATAAGTCAAAGTGCACATTGTCTTAACTAGACCAGGGCCAAATGCTTTAATTTAAATTCTAGACCAACTTTCCATTAGGAAATTAATAGTCCTACAACAGCCACCCTCAACTTAGGTGTTTTGCCTAAGTTTAGGTACACATTGCCCATTACTAGGCTAGGGCTGGAGTTAGGTGTCAACAGCTGAAAGAGAGTTAACTAGAATGTTTGGTGATGAAGAAATTTTAACAAAGGCTCAACGAAGGTTTCAAAAATGAAAACTTATTTTTGGAGGGGTCAATTATTTTTACTAAATGGACTAAAAACACAAGGTGGCCTGCCATCACTTCTTATCCCATCAACTACAGAACAACATCAATTGAACCAAGCAAGTTCTAGGTACTATACTATGTAAGAACTAATACAAATACTCACACACATAGTGGCAACTAAGTCACACCTATTCTACTATTCTTAAGATTTTTGCATCACATATAATAAGTATTTACAGGTCAATGCCAATTATAGATTCACTAACAATTGATCATATATTCTAGGAGAAAAAAGTTAATAGTTAAATGGAAATAGTCATAGTTAAATGCCAACATCATTCATCATCCATATTCACAATAAGATACTAACACAAATAGCACTTTTATTTCATAAACCAACCTTAGCAATATATCAAGACTTAAAAACAAGAAGAATGCAAATATAAAGTTAAACCTAAATATGCCGCTTCTTCTAGATAGCATATGGTAGGGGTCTAGAATGTCGGCAACACCCCCACGGTAAAAGTGCCACACCTTTATAAAAAAAATACATGCATTACCCTCAAAGCATAAAATTAAAGTACAAAGGAATAGGTATACTTGTATTACCTCTTATTTATCTGAGGCATCTGTGAAGTGTGGTGAGGCTTCTGAGTCATCAACTTGTACAACGTTGGCCCCTATGGTGGTAGGGGCACTCAAAAGCTCACCCTCCTAGGTCGGAGGAATCATCTCTCGAACCAATGCAGAACTTCACCCCTTTACTGGGCAGCACTCATGGACACTTTTGCTACATCATCTTCTGCTCTCTTTCTTCTCTTTTCTTCATATTTCCTTGATTTCTTTTGAGCCCTCTTTGTATCATGTTGTTCTTGTTGCTCCGGTGTCATTACTGCTCTCTTTCTCCTCTTTTCTTCTTTCTTTGCAGCTTTCTTATCTATCTATTACTTTATATTTTATGGGCCTTCCCTTCAAGTCCACTATACCTTCATCGTCATCGCTCGCCACCAAAGATGGGTCAAACACAGGCTGATGTGGCTACCTTCCCTTCAACTCTGCTATATAAGTCTTCACTTGCTTGAATTCGGCAATAAGTTTGGCAAGATCAGGGAGAGTCATTGCATCTAGCCTTTTGTTAATACGGTGCTCCATGTTGTCCATCCTAGCTTGAATAGTTTGAAATGGATGGAGGGCCTCAGCTACAATTTCATCAATAAAGAGCTTGAAGTCTGCAGCCCACTTTTCTAGCTATCTCTGAAACCTCTTTTGTGTCTTCACTGATTTAGCAAAATTTTCCAGCGTGAACTTGTATTCAACAAAATCTGCTCTACCCATAGACTATGCAGAGCTTGACCCTGTAGACGTATTTGGAGGCACATACTCGGGTAGAACATAAGTGATGATGGGCAGAGGCATACCTGCAGGCATTTTGATAGCATCGGGAGTTGGTGCAGATTGAGTCTGGTAAGCAGGCATCTTGTAAACACGCATCTCGAACTTTGAGTCATCTTTCAACTTCTCAATGTCCTATTTGTGTGTATCCAGAATTTCATTATCAACTCCATGAATCGGAGGCACCCTTTCCTATTTGTCTAAATCAGTAATTAAGTAGGGGAATGGCAATGTGATGGTTTTCTAATGTTCTCTTACGAATAACTAATCCGCAACAATTTGGCTGAAGTCAACAGGCAACCTCGAAACCAAGCTTGCCACCGATACAACTCTATGCTTATCCAAATTTTGGTCACCTTTTTTTGGCATCAGCCTTAAGCGAACAACTGCCTACCAGAACTTAACTTTGAAGCTAATGGAATACTTTTCAATATGCTCCCATGGATTTGTCAACCAAGAGGGGTTTCCATCATTAGTCAATAACGAAGCCACCCAAGGCCTCTGAGTAGATGCAGTCCTCAACCTAAACTCAAGATCTGGTATATCAAGTGGGGCCTCGTATTTTTACCAGAACAATATCCTATTGATTATTCAGGATGAAATATCTATAATCACTCCTCAAAAAGGCACGGACTCCCTGTTTGGCAAACTGGTAACTGATGTCCCCTTTAGAAGGTCCTTTTTTTTTAACACAAGATAATTGGCAAAAAACTCTCTTACTCAATTCGACTGGAACGCTCCTGTGGTCTGCTCATCCATGTTAGCTTATACTCGTTGAAACGGCGTTCCCACTCAGGATATTCATGAAGATCTGTTGTCAAAATCTGATGTTCCTCTATGAATGTCCTTTTCATCCCTATTGTTGTAGGTGTCAATCCATCATAGAACTTCTCTCTTGCTATAACTATCTTCTATCTAATCACTTTTCGAACTTGAGGATCCTTACATTTTATTATGTTAACATCCTCAAGTTTACTCTCCACCTCAGTCGCCTCTATTTTCTCTCCCATATCGGGTTGATTTGTAGCAATCGTTGCCTCATTCGGGCTCGAGTTGGTACTTTCTGTACTATTGTCGCTTTCCTATTTAGATGGAGAGTTTCCCTTTCACGTTGCCTGGTATTATAACCGTGTGCTGATTCACTAAACCCTTTTAGATCTTCTTCCTCTATTTAGTGGAAGTTTAGGAGCGATAACGCCTGGAGAAGAAGAAAGAAATGATTTCACAACACAAAACTGGACAAAACAGTGAAAATTTTGGGTTGACGGCCATAATGGTGGTATGTCAGGTAAGTGGTGGTCCACCAGGTGGACAACTTATACAGAAGGCCTAGAATTCTAGGGTCTTGCGACAATCTATTTGGTGGTCAATCGGGAAAGTGATGGTCCACCACTTCGACCGTCACACCCCCTTCTTCATCTTCAGTTTTTGATTCGACATTTGTCGTTTATTTAGAAAGACACACCCCCGCTTGCCCATACGACTCTTGATGAAAAGTAGTACTCAGACTAACCTTAGTCCCCAACCCTTTCTAGAAAGACCTCTAAATATCAGACATAATTTGTGTGCCACAATCAGAGATAATCAAAATAGGTAGCCCATACAAATTTACAATCTTCTGAAGATACAATCTTACATAATCTTTCATTAAAAGGTAGTCCGTACTGGCAAGAAATGCGCAGACTTAGTCATCCTATCCATGATAACCCAAATCGAATCATACTGATTCTGAGATTGAGGAAGAGCAGCAATGATTTCCATATTGATCACTTCCCACTTCCATTCAGGCAAATCAATTTCATGATATAACCCTCTTGGCCATATGTCCTCAACCTTAACCCGTTGACACACCATACACTTGGCCACCAAATCAACCACATCCCTTTTTATGCCATTCCACCAATAGATCCCCTTGAGATCATGATGCATCTTAGTCGAGCAAGGAAGAACAACTTAGCGTGAATCATGCGCCTCAACCAAATCCCTTTGCCGCAGCCTGTCCATATTAGGAACACATAACCTCCCTTGGTACCATAAAACCATCACCACTAATCTCAAATACCACTAACTTTTTCCTGCCAACATCACCCTTGATTCTCATCAAGATAGGATCTAGTACTTGTTTTTCTTTACTCTCCACACTAATATATGATTGAACCACTTCTTTCACCATTACACCACCATCATCAGAGTCCAAGAGACGAACTCCAAGATTAGCCAAGCGTTGGATATCCTTCACGAATTCTCGCTTGCCTTCCTCCACATGAGCCAAACTCCCTATGGATAACTTGCTAAGACCATCAGCAACCACATTAGCCTTACCTTTATGGTAATAAAGACTCATATCATAATCCTTAAGAAGCTCAAGCCACCTTCTCTGCCTAAGATTAAGCTCTTTCTGAATTAACACATACTAAAGACTATTGTGATCAGAAAAGATATCCACATGAATACCATACAAATAATGTCGTCATATTTTCAAAGAAAACACAACCGCCAATAGCTCCAAATCATGAGTAGGATAATTCCTCTCATGTACCTTTTACTACCTGGAAGCACAGGCAATCACCTTCCAATGCTGTATCAAAATACAACCAAGCCCTATCCAAGATGCATCGCAATAAACCAAAAACCCATCATTGCCTTCCGACGAAGTCCGGATTGGAGACAAAGTGAACTTATCATTCAACTTCTCAAAACACCCTTCATAAGCATCCGATCAAGAAAACTTAACCTTCTTCTAGGTCAATTTAGTCAAAGGAGTAGCTAGTGAAGAAAAGCTTTCCACTAACCTCCTATAATAACCAGCTAAGCCAAATAAGCTCCAAATATCAGATGGGATTATGGTCCTAGGCCACCTCTTCACCACAACATTCTATGGATCCATCATAATCCCTTTACTAGAAATAATATGACCCAGGAAAGTCATAACGTTACATCAAAACTCAAACTTAGAGAACTTGGCATCAACTATTTTTGCTTTAAGGTCTGTAACACCACATAAAGGTGATTAACATGATCCACCTCAATCTTCAAATAAACCAAAATTTCATCAATAAAGACAATGACAAAGAAATCCAAATACTGCCTGAACACTCTGTTCATTAAGTCCATAAATGTTGTTGGAGAATTAGTCAATCCACATGACATCACCAACAACTCAAAATACCCATACCGAGTACGAAAAGTTGTCTTAGGGATATCCACCTCCCTAATCTTAAATTGATGGTACCTAGACCAAAGATTTATTTTAGAGAAAAACTTGGCCCCTTATAACTAGTCAAACAAATCATCTATCCTCAAGAAAGAATACTTGTTCTTGACCGTCACCTTGTTCAACTACCTTTAGTCAATGCATATCTAAAGGGAACCATCCTTCTTGTGCACAAACAACATCGGTGCACCCTATGAAGAAATACTAGGATGAATAAACCCATTATCCAGTAGATCCTTAAGTTGCTCCTTGAGTTCCCTCAACTCAATAAGAGCCATTCTACACGGAGGAATATGAATTGGAAGAGTGTCTGGAAGTAAATCAATACCAAACTCTATTTCTCTATCCGGGGGAACACCAGGAAGATCAATAGGAAAGTCGTCTGGAAACTCATTAACCACTGGGACGGAAGGCAAAGAGGGACCTTCTGAGTTAGAATCTTTTACCCAGACCAAGTGATAAAGACAACCCTTGGAGATTAACCTCCAAGCTCAAAGTTAAGAAATAAACACCCCCCCAGGAGCTAAGAAACTACCTTCTCATTTTATAATCGGTTCACTAGGGAACTTAAAGATAACCCTATGGGTCCAAAAATTTAGAGACGCATAACAAGAATGCAACCAATCCATACCTAGAATTACATCAAAATCTACCATATCCAACTCAAACAGATCCTCCAAGGTCTACTTGCTACCAATAGATAACACACCCCCTCCGTAGACTCTCTTAGCAATAACTAAGTCACCTATCTAGGCAGAAATAGTAAAAGGATTCGAGATAACTTCTGAATCAAAACCAAAAGACAAAACCACATATAGAGTCACATAAGAAAGAGTAAACCCAAGATCAAGAAAATAATATATGTCATGAGAGAAAAGTTGTAATGTACCAGTAACAACATTAGGTGATGTCTCAAATTCCTATTAGGATACCAAAGCATACAACATCTTCTGACCAACACTAGAACTAGGAGCAGTAACAGAAGCAGATGCTACCCCGCCAAGTGTAGGAACAGAAGATAAAGCCATAGAAATCTTATTCTCCCCCATAGCAACCTTATTAACCGGGTAATCCCTGAGCCATGGCCTATCTAGCCACACTTAAAGTATTTATCCTTTCCTTTCTCATAATAGCCCTAATGAGGACGACCACAGAATCAACAAGGAGGATATGAAGAAATTGTCTGACCTTCGCTCGCCTAAGATTAGGCAACCTATGCCCGAGAATTTTCACCACCTTGATGACGCCTATCTCCCAACTGGAAAGGAACACTAGTATAAAAGGAGCTAGAACTCCCCCATTTATTTTTTTGTGACTTGCCACCATTCTACTACCCTGACACTGAGCACCTCTCTAATAAAAAAATGTCTTCTCTTTCCCTAGCTATCTCCAAACTCCACCTGCTTTCTCTTCTCATCCTCAACCTACTGCTTATGAACCGTGAACCTTGAGATGTCTATATCTTTAATTAGAAAGGTAATCTTGATCTCCAAAATCAAATCCTTATTCAACCCAGAAGTGAACTTTCTCATTCTCAACCTCATATCAGCCACCAAATCAAGAATATACCTTAATAGTTATGGAACTTCAAAGCATATTCCTTTACTGGCATCCTTCCCTGCCTGAGGTTCACAAACTCTACTATATTAGCTTTCTTCAAATCTTGATGAAAGAATCATTCTAAGAAGGCATTAAAAAAGGTCTCCCACAACCCTTTCTCTTCCATATCACCTATATCCCTATCCCACTCCGTATACCACTAATAAGAAACATCCTTGAGATGATAAGCTACAAAGTTAACCCCCTCCACATTAGTATCATGCATTCCCTAAAAGATATTTTCCATCTTATCTAAGAAGCCCGGTGGATCCTCCTTCACCTTCACCCTAATAAAAGATAGAGGACCCATCTTCATAAATTGACCAAACCTTGTGGCCTAAGCAAACAAAGCGTCAGTCGTGCCCCGCTCAGCCTAAGCAATAACTAATTATGTAATAACATGGATAGACTGATGAAATTCTATGTTTGTCATATTGCCATGAGGGACCTAAGGGGAACTATCCAAAATAGAAGGAACTAAATCACCATTAGAAATAGGACCATGAGATCAAAGATATACGCCAGACATAGCATGTACCCCTTTAATTTTATCCCTAGATAGGATGAAAGAATTTCTTTATGTTCCAGATCTAGGAGGCATGATCTGAAAGACAAGCAAACAAATATTATAGAAGCTTCCAAGATTGAGAACTCAAGCTTGAAGATAGAATACCAACAAAGTAAAGAATTTCTAAAAATATTACAACCTCTCTCTTATGAGTGTAGCACACTTTGCACCCCTAAAAGAGACTTTACTCGACACATCTTTATAGACTTTCTAGTTGACCATGAACCTAGTCTTTGATACCAATGACACGACTCGACCCTAGGCCATGTCGTTATGGGCATCCCAAGTCCAACTAGGACTGGGGACCGCCCCCTATTGCATAACCCAACCACTTATATCCAGCCTTAAGTGGATTGAATTTCAAATATATAATAAGATAGAGTTATTGTTTTCATTATGACATTGGGATAGGGTCACAACCGTGACAAACCCAACTGAGTCCAATCATACCACACCAACCATACAACCATACCAAACCAAACCATAGTCCATAAACCACATAGAATACCAAAACATAATATGATTAATCCCAAAATATAATATAATGAAACAATGAGAAATCTTGTGATATGGTGCCAACCCACCAACCTATTCCAATGAAGAGGCCAACACCAACACCAATACCCATCCCGCCTATACCAATCCACAAAAGTACCACAAATCCTCTATTGAAATAAGTAAATAAATTTGGTTGGGACATCCCTCCAACCATGTCCAAAACTAACATCCAAAATAAAGGAAAAATGCCTAAAGAAATCCATAATATGAAATAACGCCTTCCTAAAGGATGAAAGCTCACAACTTTAGTCCAAATGCTGATATTAAATTTGCATACTAAATAGGAGAAGTAAAATAGTGGGTTCCTACATAGCGTGGGTATACAACCGTTAATAGATGGGGTTAGCGAGTGACCGCTAGCATGAATCTCAAGATTCAGATAAAATAATGTCAATTATAAAATAAAGTAAAACCATCCATAATGCATACAACCATACATATATAAGTTATGGGAAAGGAAATCGGGTTTATCATGCATTGAAAACCTTTACCTGGGTTGTGTAGCTTAGCTTTCCTAAACCACCCATGAGCTATATTGGTTTAGCTCCCCCTACTGAAAGGGCCCAGTACGTGTAGCCACACCACTAAAAAATATCCCATGAGATGTTTAGAACATCCCCTAATATAAAATGTGACATACACACACAGTCATTAAGACCCCTCATATTGGCAAATATGTGTTTTCGGTTTTGGTCCCCCAGGAATGCTACCTTTCACGGCTTTGCTGCACACCCTGCCATAAAAGCCCAATTAAAACTAGTTTCCAAATAACCAAGTCATTATCCATTTATTAACCAAGGCTAATATTAGTAGTATTATCATATCACCCTTTACTTATAAGTAATATCCATAGCCAAACTACTTAGGTTAAGGGGACTTTAGGTGCCCTTCTAATTACTATATTAAATCCACTTGGGATACTTCCATGTTCTCTACAAGCATAACCATTTAGCCTTTAACCTTTTCAAACCCTTTAAATAATGTATAAATCCTTCATTAAGTTTTAAACGTACAAGAATTTCATTACAAGAAGTCAATGCAATGAACATGTCTTTATAAGCATTTTGTCAAATGCCTTGGAGTCATTATATAACCAAAACTAATTCAAAAGACCGTTAAATCATTACCATGCAATCCAATTGTCCAAATCCATCATTAATACATATAAAAGAATAAGTAATACCATAGAAAACCATAACCAAGCATTCAATATCAAACCCCCTAAATAATAGTTGAAAACCATAATCATGAAATAGTAAAACAATGAAATCAATCATATAAACTATGAATTTAGTTGAAATTACAATGAGGGAAAAGAATCATGCCTTATTCCAAAGAATTGAAGGAAGGAAATCACCAAGACAAGGCCCAAAGTAATCCACAAGATGAAACCTTAGCCTTTATACCCCAAAAGCTCTTGAGAGAATTATGAAGTATTTTTGGAATAGTTTCTAAGTGCTAATAAAAAGAATGATAGGGTAAATAGCCTCCAATATTTATTAGAAGTTATGGGTACTACTTAGGGTAAGTAGGAAAATATCAATAATACCCCCACTTAAATCCCTTAAAAACCCATAGCCGGGATACGACTGACCCATATGAGTCGTACCCTTCTATATGATTGGTACCCACCACGCGTATCTAAGCCTCAACCCTTGGATCAAACACTGTCCAGTATACAACTCATCCAACTGAGTCGTAACCACAATATACGACCCGTACCTATAACATATATCCCAGACAAAATGAAATACTAGGAGGATCAAATACTACCCACCATATGAGTCCTTGATACAAATCATACCAATTCTTATGACTCATACCCCTATGTCGTACCCAATCCAGTGACTAATACCATCCCACCAACTAACACTGGACAACATATCAAAGGACTATACCACTTATACCACTGTATACGGCTCATACCTATATGTCATATTGGGTCTGGAGTATGGAATTCTAGGAAATTTTCTAAGGCAGTTAAAGTTCATAAGCTTTGTGTTGATTTATATCTTGTTAAACCATGTGTTCAAGTCCCTAATGACTTGGAATTATGTGTCTTATTATTGTAATGGTTTTAAGTCCATAGTATTTTGTAATACCCCAAAAAATCCAAACCAATGTTAGCATCTTATTTCAAGCTCATGCATAGTTCCTTATAGCTCCTTGCTAGTTGTATGAGTTAATTTGGAATATATTAACTCCCAGATATTAAAAAATCAAAATATTCCTTATTGATTGAAATTTTGATAAGAACATTGCTTTTGTCAACTTCAAACGATCATATATTTTTCTTTATTTAGAATTTTCCAGCTCAAACCCACCAAGTTGTAGGATATTTAATTACCTTTCCAACCAGACCAGTTTTGCCTAAATCTAATACTCGGTAAGAAGATATGACACTTTTAGTTAATAGTAGTAGAATAATGCGATAAAACCGCATCACGGTGATGACCAATTTCACGTTCTTCCTTTTATAGTATGTCACCGCATTAAGCATTGTATCACACCAAGGGGCATTTTTGCAGTTATTAATTTCTAGTCAGTTACGGTGATTACCATGGCATCGTACCAAAGTTTAAGTCTACTGTCATCCATTTCTAAAGGAGCAAAGCAATAGCAATGCATCACACCGATGGATAAAATGGGGATTGTCCTTTTTTTAGTGGCCCAATGTGATTGCACCGTGTTACACCATTATGAAAAACTGGGATTTTTTAGTTTCTAGTTTTGAGTTTAATTTTCCAAGGATATTTAAGTCCTTTTCCCTTCATCCTACTCATTAGTTAACGCATTATATTCTATCTTTTCACAATTTGATCTTTAAAAAGAAACTCTAGCCACCACCCAAATTCATCAAGTTCAACCATTAATTCCTCAAGAAAGTTTAAGAATTTAAGCTTGTCCACCCAAGAAAGATCAAGAACTACAATTCTTTTGCAAGATTAAAACCCTAAGGTATTTTAAATGTTCATCCACGGGTCTCTTTTACCCATGGAATCCAAGAACCTAAATTCAAAGTCAAAGTTATGATTATTACAAATTATTGTGATTTTAACCATGAATCCCCCTAAATCTTGATTTTGTACCATGTTTACATGAAATTGTTGTTGTTATAAAATCCTACACATTTGATTAATATTATTGGATAATTTAAATCATAATTAATAATGTTGATGTTGAAATCATGCTATTAATACAAGCTTTAAACTATTCCCATGCTTAGCTTAAACTTCGTACATCAAGTGTTTGATAAAATACCTCAAAGAATGAGTTTAAATAATGACCTTTGTTATGTTTTCAAGTGATTTCACATAGAATGCACTATAGTATGTTTTACATATTGTGACATCTATATCGTGTTCATATGAATTCAGAATAAAACCCTCAGCTTATGATTTGTTCGTGTGATTGTGCGATCTTTTTACATTATAAAGCATCCCCATATTAAAGTATTAATCCCTATGTATTTGATGAAATTCTTAAGTGAATAAATGTGAACAATTATTTCCTTCCATGGTTTCAAAGCTTTTATTTATCCCTATTGTTATTACTATCGAGTCCTGGAGGTTCTGAAGACCCAAAAACCTAGTTGTTTACTAGTCGTAGTATTTCTAGAATAATTTCAGATAAATCATGAGTGTCATTATTTCATTCAGTTATCATAATCAGTTAAACTTAGAACTGTTCAGTATTCTGAGTCAATTTAGTTGGGAGTAGGATTCAGCACCAAGCGAACCCAGGGATAGGGATATTCGAGTAGGATTCAGCACCAAGCGAACCTAGGGATAGGGATATTCCTATTAGTATAGGGTTTGACCCTTAGTATCAATCCGTGAGTTAAAAAACTAAATATCTAGTGTAGGTTTGAGATGTCTTCCTCCTAGTTTTGGGTTAACACATATCTCATGATATCTTTCTGTTAGTTTAGGGTTGGCAAGGTGTCTTCCTATTAGTTTAAGGTTAACCCAGCCATTATTAGTACCTGTGGCACGGTACTAGCACCCTTCCATCTAGGGTCACAGGTTGGACCCCTATCAGCTCAGACTAGGGTATGTCGATTAGATGATACCTCCCACAGTTTTAGTTTTAGTATTCAATTTAAAACACAGTTCAGTTTTGCTTGATCATAGCATACAGTTTATCCATTATTCAATTATTAAATTTTAGTATTTCAGTTATAGATTATATAAAAAGTTACGTTATATTCTTGGTCATGCATTCTTAGATTTTACAACTTTAACATATTTATATCTAGTATGCTTATGCTAAACAGCCTATCTCTACTCCATGTTTGTTTACTAAGTTACATCAAATCTTTTAGCTAGCTATTACTTCATGTTAAGTTATTCCACGTTATTTATACAGTTGGTTATCATTCATACATATAAACCCATGAATCTCATCCTTACCTCATTTAACATACTTGTACATTAAAAGTACTGATCACATACTCATTTTTTGCGCTATGATATTTCATATCATTGGTTTGGATGCTCAGGTTCCCAACCGTACCAAGATATCTCAGTGCACTAGTAGCAGCAACAGTGGTGAGTCCTCAGATTCAGAGGACCAGTTATGTTATTTTAGTTTTTCTTAGTTTTAGCGGACAGTCGAAGTTAGTTGGAACCTTGTCCCATCAACTCCTCAATTATTTAGTTAAAGGCTTTTAGACTAGAACATATAGTTAGTTCACTGTTTAGTATGTTTTCAATTGTTAACTTCATGATTCAGTGTTTACATGTTCCCTTTGTCATCAATTTTTTTCAGTGCTCACAGCAGGTACCAGCTTATGGGTTAGCTTGTTATCTCTCGAGACTATAAGCACCGTATGCACGGTGTACTCCTGGCGTGTTACAAACTTGGTATTAGAGCCTAAGGTTTTAAAGTTTCCTAGGAAGTCTGAAAGCCACGTCAAGTAAAGTCTTGTGCATGAGTGTGATGCGCGCCACACTAATGGACAAGAGGCTATGAGGCATTTTAAGAAAAGTTTCCCTTTTTCAGTATTAATATCGTGCAAAAGAGCATGAGCTCAAGTTGAACTCTCTGTATAATTCAATTCTTCCTTCTATTTGCACACCATGCCTCCCAGAAAGGCAAATGAAAAAAGAAATATAAACCAGCCAACACCTCCATCTATTTAGGAAGATCCCCTGGATGAGCATGTTTCTCATACAGAGTTCAGAGTTGCGTTCACTACTCTAGCTAACTTTTAGTGGCTTAGAATGTTTAGCCAACCATTGTTCCAGCCAACCCAATGGCTAATACTGCCAAAGCTAGGATTTAGGATATTACCCGAATGAATCCTCCTCTATTTCTTAGATCCAAAGCTGAAAATAATTTGCAGAAATTCTTATACATGGTCCAGAAGGTAACATACATTATGGGTGTAACTTTTAGTGAGAGTGTTGAATTAGCTGCTTACCAGTTGTAGGATATAGGTCACATCTAATTTAAGTATTAGAAAAGGGATAGAGGCATAGAAGCAGGGCCTGTCGAGTGGGAGGAGTTTTCTACAACTTTCTTAGAGAGATTGTTTATGTTGGAGTTGAGGGAAGATAAGGTGTTTGAATTCATAAATTTGTAATAGGGCAACATGAGTGTGAAAGAGTATACCCTTAAGTTTACTCAGCTAGCTAGGTATGCTCCCCATTTGGTGGCTGATAACAAATCTAGGATGAGCAAGTTTGTGTTTGTGGTATCTAATAGTATGGTAAAGGAGTGTAGGACTATGATGTTAATTAAGAAAATGGACATATCTAGGCTTACGGTCTAAGCTCAACAGATTGAGGATCAGAAGCTTAAAAAGAAGGAGAAAGAGAATAAGAGAGCCAAAATGGGTAGCTTTTATTTGTCTTAACCAAGTTTAGAGGGTAGTAACCATTCTCCATTTAGTCAAAATTTTTCATCCCCAGCTCTATTTTTAGCTAGTATACCAGTACCAAAGTTCAGGAAAGACCATCGGGATAGGGCGCCAGACTTTAATACACAGGGTAGTGTAAGTAGTGGTCATTCCTATCTAATTTGCAGAAAATGTGGTAGAAATCACCTAGGTATGTGTAGAGTCGACAGTAATATGTGTTTTGGATATGGCAAGTTAGGACACAGAGTCTGAGAATGTCCTAAGGCTGGTGTGCAAAGTCAGCACTGTCATCCCCCAGTTCCATCTGGTCTCTTGACTCAACAGGGTAACACTTCCAGTGCAACCCATTGTCAGCATCAGAATAGACTTTATGCACTTCAGTCTCGACATGATCAGGAAAGTTCTCCCGATATGGTTATGGGTATGTTACATGCCTTTTAAATTCTGTTGTATGTTTTACTAGACCCTGGAGTTTCTCTTTCTTTTGTAACACCTTATATAGCCGTCAACTTTGGAGTCAATCCTAAAATATTAGTAGATACCTTCTCAGTGTCTACCTCAGTGGGTAAATTTATCCTAAATCTCCTAATTATAGTAACCTAGTAAATCCCTTTAGTTGATTTCAGAAATAGAGTAGTTCAGTTTCAGCTTCTCGATAAACCAGACAAGGAATGAAGAAGTAGTACCTCAATGCTTAGGGGTCAAATGTGTTGTTGGTCCACTCTCAAAATCCTATGACATCATATGATCTAGAGTTAGAAGCATAAGCTAAGGAGTTTGGCAGCAGTGAAGTAGGGTTAGTTGTATAGAGATAAACTAGAAGTCTTAGAATAGTGTATGCAAGAATTTATGGTACTAACTCAAAATTAAGCATGATGTTGTCGGGGTGATTTCAAAATGTGATATTTGTAGGCTATGATGAAAGTAGTCAGGTTATTATAGATATGGGGATATCCAAGATGTGTGTTAGAATCTAAGTTTGAATATTTAAAGGTTGAGCTAATAGAAAGAAGATTTGAAAATTCTAATTTAGTCAATTTAAGTTTTTACATAATTATTGTTGGGGCTATAGAAATATAAGATTTGTATCTCAGAAGAAAGTACTAGCAGCAAGTTTTACATTATCGGGCATAGTCACCCAGAGTAAGTTTACCAATATATGCATTTTCATATCCCAGATTCTAGAGTAAAGTGGTAGCAATCCAGTTTAGAGATATTGATTAACTGGGTCCAAGACTTAGAATGATAGTGTTAAGCTAAGGGGAGATGATAGAACAACTAACCAAATCACGCTCTCAGATTCTAGTAGTGGTGCTAGCGTACTGTAGAATATCAGTAGGGGAGGGTGATGTCTGAACTATCCTCATCTCAGTGCAGAATTTTGAACTTTAGTCATCATGACATCAACTTATGCTTTATATGTCAGCTCCATGATCATAGTTCATATTCTTGCATATCATACAGAATCATGTGTGCATCCAGTTCTTAGTATAATGAGTTCCAATTTGCTCAGTTGTACAAATCATATTCCATGAAACTTATCATCTCCAAACTCAGGTCATTCAACTCATGACTCATGTATTCATTTTTATCGTATGTTCAGTTCCAGTGCTCACGCTACTTACATAATTATCAGTGAAATTGAGATTAATGTCATGCATCATGTTTCAGATTCCAGATAACTGTTATGATTCAGTTCATATGGGTCTCGTGCATTATTTCAGTCTTTCCTTAGTATTTAAACCAAGTCAGTATCTTTCGTGGGGCATAATATCCCAAGGGTAGATGTACTGTAATCCCCTGAGCTTTCAGGTCCTAAACTATCCATCATCCCCTCATATAGATAGATCTAGCTTGAAGCAATGAGGTACTCACAGGTTGACTCTCTCGGTTATATCTTAGTCTTATAACCATTCCAATGTCATTTCATGCATTCAAGAAATCAATTCAGTTCATGATATTTAGTTCATAAATCATGTTTCAGAATCAGTTATGCAATCATGTTCCAAGTCATGCGTGTTCAGTACATGATCTTAGTTACCCTAGTATAGTACTCTCTGTCTAACCAGTGTCATTCAAGGACTAATATTCCCAAGGAGGAGATAATGTAATACCCCAGAAAATCAAAACCAATGTTAGTGTCTTGTTTGAAGCTCATGAATAATACCTTATAGCCCCTTTCTAGTTTTATGAGTTAGGTTGAGGTATATTAAGGCCCCAAATAACTCTCAACTATTAGAAAAATCAATATAATCCTTACCAATTGAAATTTTGATAAGAACATTGCTTTAGTCAACTTCAAATAAACATATATTTTACTCTATTGAGAATTTTCTAGAACAAAACACACAAAGAACTAGGAAATTGAATTAGCTTTCCAATGATACTAATTTCATCTAAATCTGATACTTGGGTAAGAAGTTATGGCACTTTTAGTGAAAAGAAGTAGCCCAATGTGTTAAGACCGCATCACGCTGACAGCCAATTTCACGTTCGTCCTTTTCTAGTGTGTCACCATGGTAAGCACGGAATCATGCCATGGGGCATTTTTGCAGTTGTTAATTTTCAGTGAGGTAACCGTATTACGATCGCGTCGTGCCAAAGTTCTAGTCCACATTCATCCATTTCCAGAGGCGTAACGCGATAACACTATGTCCCCATAATGGAAAAAATGTGGATTGTCTTTTTCCAATGGCCCAACGAGATGGCACCATATTATGTCGTTATGGAAAATTGGGATTTTTTCATTTCCAGTTCAAATTTTAATTTTCCAAGGATATTTAAGTCCTTTTCTCTTCATCCTATTCATCCAAAAATGGGATTAATCATTAGTTAAGGCATTATATACTATATTTTCACAATTTCTTCTTCAAATAGAAACCCTAGCCACCACAAAAATGCATCAAGTTCAACTATTAATTCCTCAAGAAAGTTTAAGAATTCAAGCTTCTCCACCCAAGAACGATCAAGAACTATAATTCTTTTGCAATATTAAAACCCTAAGGTATGTTAAATGTTCATCCATGGGTCCTTTTCACCCAACGAGTCCAAGAACATAAATTAAAAGTCAAAGAAATAATTATTACAAGTTATTGAGATTTTAACCATGAATGCACCTGAATCTTTATTTTGTACCATGTTTACATGAAATTATTGTTTTTATCAAACCCCACATGTTTGATTATTGTTATTTGTTGATTTAAATCATAATTAATGATGTTGATATTAAAATCATGCTATTACTACAAGCTTTATACGATTCCCATGCTTAACTTAAACTTCAAACATCAAGTGTTTGATGAAATGCCTCAAAGAATAAGTTTAAATAATGATCTTTGTTATGTTTTCAAGTGATTTCACATGGAATATATTATAGTATGTTTTAAATATTGTGACGTTCATATTATGTTCATACGAATTCAGAATAAAACCCTCAGCTTATGATTTGGTCAGGTCATTGTGCGATTTTTTCATGTTATAAAGCATCCCCATGTTAAAGTATTAATCCCTATGTGTTTGATAAAATGTTTAAGCGAATAATTGTGAACAATAATTTTCTTCCATGGTTTCAGAGCTTTCATGTGTCCCTGTTGTTATTGCTATCGAGTCCTGGGGGTTATGAATACCCAAAAACCAAGTTGCTTACTAGTCTCAGTATCTTTAGAATAGTTTTTGATAAATCATTAGTGCCATCATTACAATCAGTTATCATAATCAGTTAAAGTTAGAACAATTTAGTATTCCGAGCCAGTTCAGTTGGAGGAAAGATTCAGCACCAAGCGAACCCAGGGATGGGGGCATTGTTATTAGTATAGGGCTTGACCCTTAGTAGCAATCCATGAGTTATGGAACTATGTAGCCAGTGTAGGTTTGAGATGTCTTCCTGCAAAGTTAGGGTTGGCACATATCTCATGATGTCTTTCTATTAGTTTAGGGTTGACAAGGTATCTTTCTATTAGTTTAGGGTTGACCTAGCCATTGTCAGTACCCGTGGCATGGTACTAGCACCTTTCTAACTAGGGTCATAGGTTGGACCCTTATCAGCTCAGACTTGAGCATGTCGGTTAGATTATACCTCCCACAGTTTTAGTTTTAGTATTCGTTCAAAACTCAGTTCATTTTTGCTTGACCATAGCATACAGTTTATCCATTATTGAGTTATCAAAATTTAGTATTTTAGATACAAATTATATAAGAAGCACGTTATATGCTTGGTTATGCATTTGTAGTTTTTACAGGTTTTACGCATTTATATTCGGTAACCTTATTCTAACCAAACCATCTCTATTCCATGCATGTTTACTATGTTACTTCAACTCATTTAGCTAGTTATTACTTCATGTTAAGTTATTCCATGCTATTCATTCAGTTGGTTATCATTCATGCATATAAATCCATGCATCTCATCCTTACCTTATTTAGTTTACTAGTATATTCAAAGTACTGATCACGTACTTGTTTCTTGCGCTATGAAGTTTCATATCATAGGTTCGGATTCTTAGGTTCTCGACAATATCTTTATATCCCAGAGCTTTAGTAGCTGTGGCAGTGGTGAGTCCTCGTATTCTGAGGACCACTTATTTATTTCAGTTTTTCTCAGTTTTAGCAGACAATCAGAGTTAGTTGGGGGCTTTTCCCATCAACTCCTTAGTTAATCAGTTAGAGGCTTTAAGACTAGAACATACAATTGGTTAGCTTTCCAGTATGTTTTCAAATGTTAACTTCATGATTCAGTATTGATTATAGTTTTTAAAACCTTATGCGATTTCTTTTAAATTCCGAACATATTTTCTTTGTCATTAATTTTGTTCTGTTCTCACAGTAGGTACCCACTCATGGGTTAGCTTGTTGTCTCTCGAGACTGTAGGAACCGTGTGGCACCCAAGGTGTACTCTTGGGGCATTACAAACTTAGTATTAGAGCCTAAGGTTTTAAAGTGTCTTAGAAAGTCTGAAAGCTGCATCTAGTAGAGTCTTATGTATGGGTATGAAGTGTATCACACTTATGGACAAGAGGCTATGATGCATTTTAAGAAAAGTTTCCCTTCTTTTAGTAGTTATGTCATACGAAAGAGCATGAGCTCAAGATGAACTCTCTGTCTAATTCAATTCTTCCTTCTGTTTACAGACCATGCCTCCTAGAAAGACAAACCGAAGAAGAAATGTAAACCAACTAACACCTCCGCCCATTCAAGAAGATCCCCTAAATGAGCATGTTTCTTATGCAGAGTTTAGATTTGTGTCCACTACTCTAGCTCACACTGTAGCAGCTTAGAATATTTAGCTAGGTGCTGTTTTGGCCAACCCATTGGTCAATATCACGGTAGCTAGGAATCTGGACTTTACTCAAATGAATCCTCCTCTATTTTTTGGGTCAAAATTTAAAGAGGATCTTTAGGAATTCTTAGACATGGTCTAGAAGTTAACAAATAATATGGGTGTGACTTCTAGTAAGTGTTTAATTGGATGCTTCCCAGTTGTAGGATGTAGCTTAAAATTAGTTTAAGTAGTTGAAAGGGGATAGAGGCATAGACGCAGGGACAGTAAAGTGGGAGGAGTTTGCTACAGCTTTCTTAGAGAGATTCTTCCCATTGGAGTTAAGGGTAGCAAAGGTGTTAGAATTCATAAATTTTAAATAGGGCAACATGAGTGTGAAAGAGTATTCCCTCAAGTTTACTTAGTTAGCTAGGTATACTCCTCATGTGGTAGCTGATAACAGATCTAGGATAAGAAATTTTATGTCTGGGATATATGATAGTATGGTCAAGGAGTGTAGGACTACGATGTTAATTAAGGAAATGGAATATCTAGGCTTATGGTCCATGCTCAACTGATTAAGGTGCAGAATCTTAAGAAGGTGAGAGAATAAGAAGGCCAACATGGGTAGCTTTAGTTTTGATCAACTAAGGTTAGAGGGTGGTAACCATTCTCTGATTATTCAGAAGTTTTCAGCCCTAGCTATATCTTCATCTAGTGCACCAGTACCAAAGTTTAGGAATGACCGTCGAGATAGGGCACCAGGCTCCAATACCCAGGGTAGTGTAAGCAGTGGTCATACCTATTCGCTTTGTATAGAATATGGCAAAAATCACCTAGGTATGTGTAGAGCTAGAAGTGATGTGTGTTTTTGATGTAGAAATTTAGGCCACAAAGTCCGAGAATGTCCTAAGGCTAGTTTGCGAGGTCATCACAATCATCCCTCAGTTCTATCTGGTCAGTTAACTCAGCATGGCGCCACTTTCAATACAACCCATGGTCAATGTCAGAATAGACTTTAGGCACTTCAGTCCTAACATAATCAGGAAAGTTCTCTTGATGTGGTTATGGGTATGTTACACGCCTTTCATATTCTTGTGTATATTTTACTAGACCCTAGAGTTTCTCTTTCTTTGGTAACCCCTTATATAGACATCAACTTTGGAGTCAGTCGTGAAATCTTAGTAGATCACTTATCAGTATCTACCTAAGAGGGTAAATCTATCCTAGCTAGACGGGTATACAGAAATTAACCGATTACAGTATCCCAGTAAATCCCTTCTGTTGATTTTAGAAATAGAATAGTTCAATTTTAGCTTCTCAATGAACTAGACAGGGAATAAAAGAGTAGTACCTCAGTGCTTAGGGGTCAGATGTGTTGTAGGTCCCCTAAAAAATCCTATGATAGCATATGATCTAGAGTTAGAAGCATGAGCCTAGAAGTTTAGCAGCAGCGAAGTGGGGTTAGTCGTATGAGGGGTGAACCAGAAGGCTTAGAATAAAGTATGCAATAATTTATGGTACTGACTCAAAATTAAGCATGATGATGTTAGGGTGATGTAGAGAGGTGATATTTGTAGGCTATTATGAAAATAATAGGGTTATTACAGTTTTAGGGATATCTGGGATGTGTGTTAGAATCTAAGTTTAAATCTTTAGTCAACTTTAAGATTGTAAGTTAGTCAACTTTAAGTTGTTACATGATGATTGTTGGGGCTATAGAAAGCTAAGAGTTGTATCTCAGAAGAAAGTACTAGTAGGAGTTTTACATTATCGGGCATAGTCATTCAGAGTAAGTTTACCTATTATGTGTATTTTCATACCCCAGATTATAGAGTGAAGTGGTGGCAATACATATTAGAGATGTTGATTAAGTGGTTCCAAGACTTTGAATCATGGTTTTAAGCTAAGGGAGAGATGATTGAACAAGTAACCAAATTAGGCTCTCGGATTCTAGTAGTGGTGCCAGCGTATTGCAGAATATTAGTAGGGTAGGGTGATTCCTGACCCATCCTCATCTCGGTTCAGTGTTTTGAACTTCAGTCATCATGACATCGACTCAGACTTTATATGTTAGCTCCATGATTATAGTTCACATTATAGAATATCATATAGAATTATGTGTGCTTCTAGTTCTTAGTATAATGAGTTATAGTTTGCTTAGATGTACGAATCATATTCCATGAAACTTATGAACTCCAAACTCAGGTCATGCATCTAATGACTCATGTATTCATGCTTTACCATATATTCAGTTCCAGTGCTCACGCTACACACTTAATGATTAGTGAAATTTAGATTTATATAATGGATTATGTTTTAAATTCCAGTAACCATTATGATTTAGTTCGTATATGCCTCGTGCATCATCTCAGTCTTTCCTCAGTATTTCTACCAAGTCAGTATCTTTCATGGGGCATAATATCCCAAGGAGGAGATTCACTATAATCCCCCGAGCTTTCAGGTACTAAACCATCCATCTTCTTCTCACATAGTAAGATCTAGCTTAAAGCAACGAGGTACTCATAGGTTGACTCTCTCGGTTATATCTCAGTCTTATAACTATTCTCATGTCATTTCATATATTCAAGAAATCAGTTCAGTTCATGATAATCAGTTCATGCATCATGTTTCAGAATCAATTGTGCAATGATGTTCTAAGTCATGTGTGTTCAGTACATGATCTCAGATACCTCAATAGAGTACTCTCTGTCTAACCAGTCTTATTCGAGGAGAAATATTCCAAAGGGGGAGATATTGTAATACCCCAAAAATTCCAAACCAACGTTAGTGTCTTGTTTCAAGCTCATGCATAGTACCTTATAGCTCCTTGATAGTTTTATGAGTTAGTTTAAGGTATATTAAGGAACCAAATAACTCCCAGCTATTAGAAGAATCAAAATAATCCTTACCGATTGAAATTTAGATAAGAACATTGCTTTAGTCAACTTCAAATGAGCATATCTTTTTCTATAATGAGAATTTTTCAGCTCAAGACCTACTAAATTGTAGAAAAATTAATTAGCTTTCCAACGATACCTATTTCACCTAAATCTGATACTCAGATAAGAAGTTATGGCCCTTTTAGTACAAAGAAGTAGCCTAACGCATTAAGGCCGCATTACGGTGATGGCCGATTTCAAATTCTTCTTTTTCCTGTGTGTCATCGTGGTAAGCACCGCATCACGCCAAGGGTAATTTTTGCAGTTGTCAGTTTCCAATGAGGTAACACAATTACCATCGCATCGTGCCAAAGATCCAGTTCGTAGTCATCCGTTTCTAGAAGCGCAATATAATAGGACACCATTGCGCTAATGGAAAATATGGGGATTGTCCTTTTTCCAGTGGCCCAATGCGATTGCACCACATCACTCTGATATGCAAAACCTAGATTTTTCAATTTCCAGTTCTGAGTTTAATTTTTCAAGGTTGTTTAAGTCTTTTTCCCTTCATCCAATTCAATCAAAAAATGGATTAATCATTAGTTAAGACATTATATTCTATATTTTAACAATTTCATCTTCAAAAAGAAACCCTATCCACCACCCAAATTCATCAAGTTATTCTATAGTTTAACAATTTCATCTAAAAAATGAAACCCTAGCCACCACCCAAATTCATCAAGTTCGACCATTAATTCCTCAAGAAAATTTAAGAATTCAAGCTTCTCCACCCTAGAACAATCAAGAACTACAATTATTTTGCAAGATTAAAACCCTAAAGTATGTTAAATGTTCATCCATGGGTCCCTTTCACCCATGAAGTTCAAGAACCTAAATTCAAAGTCAAAGTTATGATTATTACAAGTTATTGTGATTTTAACCATGAATCCTCCTAAATCTTGATTCCATACCATTTTTATTAAATTATTGTTGTTATCACACCCCACACGTTTGATTAATATTATTTGCTGATTTAAATCATAATTAATGATGTTGATGTTGAAATCATGCTATTACTATAAGCTTTAAACTATTCTCATGCTTAGCTTAAACTTCGAACATCAAGTGTTTGATGAAATGCCTCAAATAATGAGTTTAAATAATGACCTTTGTTATGTTTTCAGGTAATTTCACATGGAATGCATTGCAGTATGTTTTAAATATTGTGACGTCCATATTGCGTTCATATAAATTCAGAATAAAAGCCTCAGCTTATGATTTGGTCATGTGATTGTGCAATTTTTTCATGTTATAAAGCATCCCTATGTTAAAGTATTAATCCCTATGTGTTCAATGAAATTCTTAAGTGAATAATTGTGAATAATGATTTCCTTCCATGGTTTCAGTGCTTTCATGTATCCCTGTTATTATTGCTATCAAGTCCTGGGGTTTATGAATACTCGAAAACCTAATTTTTTTTACTAATCTTAGTATCTTCAGAATAGTTTCAGATAAATCATGAGTTCCATTAGTTTAGTCATTTATCATATTTAGTTAAACTTAGAACAATTCAGTATTCTGCGTCATTTCAGATGGGAGTAAGATTAAACACCAAGTGAACCCAGGGATGAGGGCATTCTTATTAGTTAGGGTTTGACCCTTAGTAGCAATCCCTGAGTTACAGATGTAGCCAGCGTAGGTTAGAGATGTCTTCCTACTAGTTTAGGGTTGACAAGGTGTCTTTCTGTTAGTTTAAAATTTAACCAGCCATTGTTAGTACCTGTGGCAAGGTTCTAGAACCCTTCCAACTAGGGTCACAGCTTAGGCCCCTATTAGCTCAGATTGGGGCATGTCGGTTAGATGATACCTCCACACTTTTAGTTTCAGTATTCAGTTAAGAACTCAGTTCAATTTTGCTTAACCATAGCATACAGTTTATCAGTTATTCAGTTATCAGATTATAGTATTTCAGTTACAGATTATATTAGAAACATGTTATATGATGGGTTATGCATTCTAAGATTTTATAGCTTTTAAGCATTTATATTTAGTATTCTCATACTAACCAGAACATCTCTACTCCATACATGTTTACTAAGTTACATCAAATCATTTAGCTAGTTATTACTTCATGTTCGGTTATTTCATTCTATTTATTCAATTGGTTATCATTCATGCATATAAACCCATGAATCTCAGTTTTACCTCATTTAGCATACCAGTACATTCAAAGTACTTATCGCATACTCATTTTTTATGCTATGATATTTCATATCATAGGTTCAGACGTTAAGTTCCCGACCATCTTGATATCTCAGTGTACCAATAGCAGCAGCAGAGGCGAGTCCTCATGTTCTGAGGACCTATTATGTTATTTCAGTTTTTCTTAGTTTTAGCGGACAGTCAGAGTTAGTTAGGGGCTTGTCCTATCAACTCCTTAGTTATTCAGTTAGAGGTTTTCAGACTAGAACAAACTGTTAGTTATCTTTTTAGTATGTTTTCAAATGTTAACTTCATGATTCAGTATTGATTACAGTTTTAAAAACCTTATGGCATTTTAGTTAAATTTCGTACATGTTCTCTTTGCCATCAATTTTATTCAGTGTTCATAGCAGGTACCATCTTATGGGTTTGCTTGTGGTTTCTCAGGACTATAAGCACTTTGTGACACCCAGGGTGTACTCTCGGGGCATTAGATATTTTGAGGTGATTCATGCATTAAATAGATGATGGGTTTGAGTCCTTAGTGTTTAAGTTGAACAAGTATCTTTGATATGTCGATGGGTTAAAGTACCTAAGTTGTGAAATGAGTAAGAGATACTTTAAGTAATGGTTTTGAGTCCCAAAGTTAATGAAATGAATAGTCGATTGATAATGAGCATAATGTGTGTTATATCCTTGTTGTGTGCTTTGTCATAACTTGATCGAAGGTTGATTTTATGTGTGATAACATGTTGACTTGTGCTTATACTTTCCTTACCTATCATTCGAGGATGAATGATCTAAGTGGGTGAGAATTGAAATGCCTGCACTTTGATCCACATAGAAATTTCTTCATTTAAGGTCACTGGGTGTGTACGGCTAGGGGCATGAGTCGTACCACTTGTATATAAGTCGTATCCTTCTCTCCCTCCCCTATCATACCTTGGGAAGTGTGGTGAGGGTCACTCACTGTCCTAGGTATGAATGAGCCTCAAACCAATCATAACTTAAGGTGCTAGTTATACCAAGACCAATTGTATAGAGTTATGCCTTCATAAAAAATGGAATATTTTTGGTATGAGTGATGTGTACGAGTTGGTGCATGATTTGTTCCTTTTGGATATGACTCAAAGGTGTGTAGTCGTATCCTATCCATAGTAGGTGACCTAGGAGAAGCCTAGGGTATAAGTTATGCTACCACTCGTATCCTAGGGTATGATTGACTCAAGTGAGTCTTACCCAACGTCATGTCCAATTTTTATCTTTTAGTTGAGGACCTTATGGTCATTTACTACACCCAAAAACCTAAGTTCCCTCACTATATAAGTGTTTTTATCCTCCTAAACATCCATTTTTGATGGATCAAACACCCTAAATACTCTCTCAAACTCATCCTTAAAGAATTGGAGGCTAGGGTTTCAAGGGTGATCTTTAACAGGCCAATTGAAGTCAAGACTCTTGGTGAATCAAGTTGTCTAAGGGATGTAACTCTCACCCTTGATAAATAACTCTAAACCCATGTATTTTACTCTTGAATTAGTAAGTATAAATGGTGATTTTGAAATCAAATGAAAAGAATTTTGTTTCCTAATGAAGAATAATGTTGACTTTTGCTTAGACTAGTGTTTATACATGTTCACTACAAAAAAATAGTCTAATTACGGGGATTTATTTGAGGGGGTTATTTAAATCTCCGTAAAATTATATGAAACATGGGGGTTAAAAATGTGCCGCTAAAAATTATATATTTGCGTGGGTTTTAAGCCCTACCATCCATCCAAAAAAAATGGCGCTAAATCAAAAATTATTTCCTACTCTTTTTTCCCAGTATCCATCAAAAATAGCCCATTAAACATTTCTGTCTCATTTTCCTCCAAAATAGCGCTAATTAGGGTACAGTTGAACACTCTGTCGGCCATTGATGGTAATTGCTACTCTCTACTCCATCCATTGCTACTCCGGTGTCTGCGGTTGGCCATTGCCTTCTGTTTCAGCTTTTTCTCCGGTGTATTCAAACTTCTACAACTCTCAGTTCCCAGGTAATTGTTTCGTATTTTTAATAAATGTTCTTATTTTAATTGCTCAATTGAGGCTAGATCTGTGTTATTCTAACCATACAAATTTCATACAAAGTCAAGAATTACAGTAATAGAAGATTATAATTCCCCATCTAAAGAAGCTAATTAAGTTAATTATGATACAAAATGCCTTTTGTTATGTAGAGGGTTTGAGGTATAGACCAATTAAAGAGTCTTATTGTTAGAATCTATTATATATACATAATCCTTTTGGAGAAGGATTTATTTTAAAGTTTTCCTGAGGAAGTCAAACTCATGATTGATTATGAAATCCGTCATCAGAAGGCTAAGAAAGAGTTGCATCCTTTGACGAAAGAAGAGGTAGCTCATAAAAGTCAATACCAACTATTTAGAATTTCAATGTGTTACCTTCATCTTGAAATAAGTTGGACACTTCTCAGTTTGATTAGTAGAATATACTGGTATGTATTTTATCATGTATTGAGCTGTTGCTAGAATAATTTTAGACAAATCAAGCCTAAATGATTGTTACTAGAGTAATTATAGAAATTCCGCAAAATCACTTACATTTGATAGTGGATACACTTATTCACTGGAAGAGTTTCATAATGCTAAAAGTTGCATTGACGCAAACATAGTGCGTGTGCGAGAGAGAAACTATAGTACATGTCCTCATAATTCTAGAAATTGCCTTGACATTGATCCATTCGAAAACTAAATATATTTTGAGAGAATCAAGGATAAAGTTTTCTGCTCTCTAGCTCTATAGACTCTCTTACTATTGGTACTTTAACTATCATGTAACTTGAACTTAAGATATGAAGGATATCCTTACCTCCAGCTTCTCAGAAACACAGTTGAAGCTGAGCCTTTAATTGAGATCAAAGTAGTACCTAGTATTTTCTTCTCCTTAAAGAGTATTTACAAATATTTTCTTGTTGCCAAAAGTATTATCCTTCCTCAATTATGGTAACCAATGATAGGAAAAATATTAACTGGCTATTCTTTTTTATTCTGTTTGTAATTCTGTAGCCTAAATGAGGTCATATTTTTTCAATATTCTTGCAAAAAATGAATTCTGTCTTGCAAGAATTGCCTGTCGATATTAATCATCATATCAAGACTCTTCATAAATATTGGCAAAAGGGTCAGAGTGTTGTCATCATTGATGACTAGGTGGATGCTTGTTTTGTCGTAATCTGATCCTCCAAGCTATTTACCAATTGTAAATGCCTGTTGCCCCTTCTTTTAAGTCTAAACTATAAAATGGAGCTAAGTTGTTCAGTGTTTGGGATTCACAAGAGGGCATTTTGAAAGTGGTCTTATTTCTATTGTCCTTGTCCAAGGATGTTGGTCTTCCTTTTCTCATAATCACAACTTCTGCTGCTCTTCCTCTTTGGGAAGTTGAGTTCTAACATTGGACTGATGTCATCATTGTTGTGTACCACGGTAATAGAGATGTACAGGCTATTATTATGACACTCGAGTTTAACAACAAACAAGGTGCCCTTATGTTTCAGGTCTTCTGTCATATAATGAAGCTATTATTGAGGTAAACATTTTTTTGTTTGTTTTCATTTGTTTTCCATATGAGATACAATGATAGATGAAATATTCATATCTTAGTTTTCCACCTTAAATGATTACCACACTTCATATTAAGTCAAATTTCAATATTGTATTATAGTTTTTCTGATCTACATATAGTATTTATCCTTATATAGGATCTTAAAATGATCAAGACCATAAATTGGGAAATTCAATAATTTTCTATAGTGTAGTACCTTCAGGTGGGATGCTTTGGTTTGTATTCTAGCATGTTATGCTAGTTGTATGGTTATTATAGTTGTATAAATAAACAGTCTGTTCTCTGGATTTCTTTAGTTTAATTCACTCGATAGTCATCATACTTAATGACAGTCACATAATAGTACTATAAGGTTTGTGGTTGAGTAGATTGTATTTCTTAAAGACAGGAAACTTCAGAGTTATGTCTTGATTACTAAAAGATCCTTACCATTCAAGCTGTGAATTTAACAACTCAAAGGTGTGCTCGGGGATGAAGTTATTTATCTATCTATTCACATGTATGAATTAGGTCATTTAGATTTCGTTATTTCATATTTGGATAGTGATAATATGTTCCAGTAATTAACCATGTTTTAATGTTTCGAAATGATCTCTGTCAGGTAATAATGGGATGGGATGAGTCTGGCATGCTTTGTAGTGATTACCATAAGCTGATTTTTATTATTGGGTGGAGTTTGAGTTCTGAAGTATAATTTGTAGAATTGAGACGTCCTTACAACATGCTTTTCTATCAGGGAACAGTTTGCATTCCCACCCCTTTTCCCTTTCTAAGCCTTTCTTATGTTGATTGTTTCTTGCATCATGATGCCAAGGAACTAAGAATCTAAGATGTTGATTGTCTTTGGCATGGTTATCTAGTGAAAGTCCATTTTGTGGAACTTTTCTTAGACTTGGCCATTTTTTGCTGTCTTTAGCCGTTTGCCTTTTTGTAATACAACTAGTGTGTAGATTATCAGGAGCAGTTTGTCCTCCTTAGATTCCACTTATGGGATTACACTAGATATGTTGTTGTAATTAGTGTTTTCCTTATTCATAAAAGGTTTTATTTCTTTGATATTTCGTTATAGTTGTTTACTTATTCTTATTCCTTAGGCTATTTGACACTGCTTACTTATCATTATTTCTCGAAACTAGTTTGCTTATTGCGGTAGCGTAGGGTTACTTTCCTGATATTTTGACAAGTTATGATCCCCTGACTAGTTGCTCCTCTTTACTGTATGCTATGAAACATTATCAGAAGAAGTTCCATTTTGTACCTTTTACTCCGCTCTTTTGTCAAACATTATCGGAAGAAGCTCTAGAAGCATGTTAAATATTTTTAAGATAATTCTATCATGTTAAATATTTTTGAGACAATTCTATCATATTTAACCTTCTTTTTTTCCGAAAAATTTTCCTACATCTTTTAATTTTTTTTTTGTCCAGAATGTCAATCAAATAAAACTGGATGCAGATTATCCATTACCTCATGTCAGTTATGTTCATTTTTGCTACGTTTTGAGTTGGTCTAGTTTATGTACTACTCTTGCTTTCTTTGTCTATCTGAAACTTGGGTTCTTAACTTCAAGCTGCCTAAAATAAAGTCTGTAGAACATGTTATGCTACAGCTGGACCGTGATATTCTTGATGACAATATCTTAAAATGCTACTCATATATTTTTGTTGTATTTTATTATTGTACCCTATTCAAAGTGTAAACTGGTCATAGTTTTTTGCTTTTCGACGGTCCTCTAATTTTGTTAACTCTCATTGTCCATTTTCGTTCAGTTCCAAAAATAAACTAGACCATGACATATTCACCATGATTCTTGTTCTTTCTTGATATCAAAACTGTTTGCTTATAGAAAAAGTTGTCTCATTTTTTTCATAACTTATGAATTCAATAATGATCTAGGTTGAGACACTCTCAATAGAAGACTTGGCTTCCAGATTGACATTGACAGCTGATGCCGCATCAGTTAGACCCCTTCTTCTTCCAGATACTTCTATCACTTTAATGGATGTATGTCTATAATCTTTAAAGTTATATGTTAGTTGAATTTCTGAATGTGTTTGTAAATATGTCCTAACTCCCTTCTTTGGTTTTTTTAGAATATTGACTATCAGGTTACAGAAAGCTATCCTTAATACACTTTGTTGTTGTCATGTTAAGTATTTTACATTTGTTCCTCTCTGGAATTTTAGGACATTAATCATTCAAGTTAAGTATATGCTACTGTATTATGCTTTATAGGTGAGTTGCAGTAACATAAGCATATATTCTTCTCACATGAAACAATAACATAATACGTACACACAATATGTAGCACAATAAATGTTTTATAATAAAGACTGAAAGTTTATCTGATTGGTTTTTATACTTTGCATTTTTATGTAGCCAAGTGATGTGGCTAGTAGGCCAATTTTGCCTATGGATACAAGGAGACCACGTGATGATAGTGATTCTAACGACAGTTGTTGATTTCATTGCAAATTGTCTTGGATACTCAATTATGATGATGTAATTGTGTCGTTTGAGTGAATCTTAGAATATTGAAGGTTTTGTGTTTAAATTTAATTTTGGAATTTGAAGATACTAGTTAATGTTGAAAATTTGGAGTTTGAAGATGCTAATGTTGTAAATTTAATTTTTGAAGTTTAATGTTCAATGTATTTTGAAGATGCTTGTGAATTACAATGTTTAATTAGTTATGTTGTGTTAATGATATATGAATTAAATAAATATTGAATTGTTGGTTATGCCTAAGGAACAATTAAATTTGAGCTAAAATTATAATTTATAATTTGTTATTGAAAATTGATGAGTCCTTCTAATTTTTTTTTAAGAAAATAAATTTGTGGAGGTTTTAAACTGCCACAATTTTTAAATAAAAAGTTATTATAAAAAAATTAAATTTAGAGTAACGGAGGTATCGACCACCGCAAAATAACCCGCAAACTAATTATGGGGGTCCAAAAAAAACTGCCACAAATTATTTGTGATGGCTCGTATTGTGAGGGTTTTGGAAACCACTGGAATCACAATTTGCAGGGGTTTTAAACCACCGCAAACCTTAAAATTAACCCCTGCAATTTGACCCATTTTTTATAGTGGTTATAGATGATGATTTACACATTTGATTGCTTGCTATATGTGGTATAACATATGAGTCTTGAGTAACTCTAATCTTGATGATTTCTACCATGAAAATGGCCTTAGTAAAGGCATGCTCACAAGGTGTTTGTGAAAATGTCCAAGTAAATTGTCTAGTCTTATATTGGTGATGCTTTAAACTAGGGCAATGGCCCAATAATTATGAATATTTGTTAAATGATATTGTGAAGGTATTATAAGGCATGTATGCTGAAATTCATGACCTTTTTGGTTGATGGTTAATGAGGGGTTAAAGTCATTAAACATGAAAATGAACTTGAATTGTGTGTTGAACTAAAATATGGTATGAATGTGGTATAAGATTTCTAATGAAATATGAATAGTTTGTGAGGGTCTTGATGACCATAAATTGAATTGTATAATGAATTGAATTAAGGTATTGGCCTATTGAAATGGTTGAGCAACAAAGGCTCCCATGGGGACCATGTGGTCGTGTGATATGTTGAATTGTCTAAATAGGTTAAAGCCCTTAAGTTTGAATTGAATAGATGATAATGAATGGACAAAGCGTTGGAGTCCCAATGTCGACTAATGATAGTCGTAATGGCTTGTGGTTAAATTCCCCTACCTAATGAAAGGGCTTGAAGTTAAAGTCCCCCGCCTAATGAAATCGCTTATGGTTAAAGTCCCTTGCACAATGAAGTCTCTTGAGGTTGAAGTGCCTCGCCAAATGAAATGGATTGGGTTAGAGTCCCCTATCTAATATGGAATGAGGTTAGAGTCCTTTTCCTATTGTGTAGGCATGTGGTTAGAGTCCCTTACCTAAATAATTGTGAGTGTATGGTTAGAGTCCCTTGCTTGAATGGATGTGTATGTGGTTAGAGTCCCCTTCTTAATGAGCGCATACATGGTTAAAGTCCTTCATCTAAGTTATACGTGAATGTGGTTAAAGCCCCATACCTAATAAGAATTGTTGAATCTAAGTTTGGAAAGATCGGCATCCTCCACTTTGTGTCACATGATTGAGTACTTTGAGAATGTTTTCATAACTTTTTTACTTGTTTAGCATGTGATATACCGATATGTATGGATAAGTTCATGAATATGGTTGAATATGATATATTGTCTTGTTGTTAATTGATGACGCTATTTTATCCTTATCCTTGAGTAACATGCTAGCACTCCAACCTCTAACTATATCCGGACGCTAAGTACCCATGAAACATAGGGGCTCGAGCATCATCTTCTCTTCTTACACAGTGATTAGGTGATCGAAGTGGTTCATGCATTGACTTTGAAGTGGTGAGCTTTTTTATTTCATAATACATTCCTTCTTGGTCTCCTATCTTTAGACTTAGTCTTACTCTTACTTGGTTTTGCAATTATCGAGGGCTTGTCCCGACATATACATTTCTAAACATTAGTTTGTATAGAGGTATTATGGGTGACTGTGGACTTGGGTGTAATGGCTAGTTTGATGAATCAAATGAAGTGTTTAGACATGTTTAAGTTATGACTTGTAGTATGCTTTTCGCTATCTTATCTTTTGGTTGGAATTCCTCCGACCCTCATGATTTATATTGATGATTAGGTTGGGTTATTGGGGCGACCTTCGATTCATGTAGGCTTGAGGTGGCCATACGAAATGGCCCAATTTCAGGTTGTGTAAATAATAACCATCCAAGCCCAAGAAAGTCCTAATATTGGCTGGGGTCTTGGGTATAGGACATTTCTTAACTACCTCAACTTTCTATAGATCCACCTTGGTCCCCTCACTAGAAACAATATGCCTAATAAAGGTTACAACACAGTTCTTAAGAATCTGTAACACAATTTGGAGGTGATTGTCATGATCCTCCCCACTCTTAGAGTACACCAAGATGACATCAATGCAAACTATCAAAATCAAGTCCAAAAATTTCCTAAACACCCGATTTATAAGATCTATGAAAGTATCCAATTAGTCAACCCAAATGACATAACCAGGAACTCATAATGACCATACCAAGTTTGGAAAGCAGTCTTGGGAATATTGACCTCCTAAATTTTTAAATGATGATAGCCTGAACAAAGATCAATCTTAAAGAAACACCTAGCACCCTGAAGTTGGGTGAAAAGATCATCAATCCTAGGAAGAGGGTACTTATTTTTCACTATCACCTTATTCAACTGACAATAGTCCATACAAATCGAAAGATACCCATACTTTTTTCGCACGAAAAGTACAGAAGCACCTTATGGGGAAACAATAGGATGAAAGAAACCTTTATCAAGAAGATCCTTTAATTTCTTTTTAGCTTCTTTAATTAAGCCGGAGCCATCCCATAAGGTGGAATGGAAATTGGATATGTATTCGGTAAAAGATCAATCCCAAAATCTATATTGCTATCGGAAGGGATCCCAGGAAAATTATCGGGAAGCACTTCAGCAAACTCATTAACTATATAGATAGATTACAAAGGACTTACATAACTAGAATCCTTAACCTGAACTAGTTGACACTGACACCATTTTGAAATCAACTTCTAAGATCTAAGATAGGAAATAAACCTCTATTTAGGCACTAAGGAGCTCCCCTCTCATACTATCACCAGCTCATTAGGAAATTAAAAACTGACCTTTTGGGTCCTATAATCTAGAGAAGCATAGCATGAATGGAGACAATCCATCCATAATATTATATCAAAATTAACCGTGTCAAGTTCTACTAAATAAAATAATGTCTCCCAATGAAATATGGAGACTACACAGCCCCTATAGATTTTCCTAGCCATAATAGATACCCACTGGACTAGAAATAAAAATGGGGTCAGATATAATTTTAGGAATAATACCAATGCATACAGCCACATAAGGGGTCATAAAAGATAAGATAGAACCTGAATCAAGAAAACAATAAACATCACGAAAGAAGAGCTGTAACATACCAGTAGCAATATTTAGATATGCCTCAGACTCCTAACGTGCAACAAGTGCATAGATACGATTCCATCTAGTGCTGGTAGCAGAAGTAAGGCCTATTGTATCTTGTTTAGATGATAAGAAGATGAATATAAGGTACAAAGTCCCTGAATGTTCAAGGGTACAGTACAGTTGTCACGCATCCGTATAGTTTTGTCCTCTTGTGTAACAAATTGTACAGGTTCTTGTTGTACTACTTAGGACGCATAGTCCATTAATATTTCAACCCTGATCATAAATCCACTATAAAATAAAAAGGATGCTTCATTATAAAGTAGTTCTTGCATATTCAAAATAGGTGAGCTAAAGAGAAAAAGAGGCAAAAACTCCAAATTTAACATTGCTCAAGCTCTTAGTTGTATGTATGTGCTGAAATAAAAATTGTTCTTAAGTGAGTCCTGAATTGTAATTGAAATACTCAAGTTGTAAGGGTAATGATCTTTTCTTGTTGATTTGAGAGCGCTTTAGGTAAATTTACCTAAGCTTGAAACTCATTAGAGTTAACCAGTGTTAAGTAGTTTGGACAGAGTTGTCAAGGTGAAGTTGTAGTATAGTTACTACAAGATGGAGAAGCCTAGAGTTAGGTTCATTGGAGTTTGTAATCAAGATTTTGATTATAGTAAAATATTTGAAAGTTTATGGGGGTAAGCCTTAGTTTCTCCTCCTGGAGTAAGGGAGTTTCCACATTAAATCTTATGTTTTTTACTCTTCCTACACTGTATTATGTTCCATGCTGCTTTACTATATTTTTGCCTATGATTAAATTTAGGGACCTGGTCACTTACAGTGTCGTACAATCCCCAGGGTTTCAATAATTGGTATCAAAGATAGAACACTCTAAAAGGTTGATACCTAGAGGGATTTGGTTAGCATGGCTACTCCACCTAACCTGAAAAAAGAGCAATCTACCACTAGGCCACATAGATTTAATAGGCAGTACTATGGGTAGCAGAAAACCAAGATGTTTGACTTTATTATGGCTGAGAATAGTGAGTTGATGGTCATAATTATTGATAGTCCTCATGTTCCTATTAGAGAAGTCAAAGAAGAAGAAATGACAAGAATGGTTGTTAAAAGTAGGAGCGAGTTCAATGATGAAGATAGAAAGAAAGTTGAAAAGAATTACAAGGCGAAGAAATTGTTAGTTTGTGGTATAAGACCCGATGAATACAAAAAGATTTCTGCCTGTGAAAATGCCAAAAAGATCTGGGATTGCTCATAAAGGTACTACTGATGTGAAGGATTCTAAAATGGATATGCTGACTACTCAGTATATAACTTTACCATGAAAGAAGGAGAAATAATCCAATAAATACATACAGGATTAACTTCAATTACAAATGAGCTTCACTACTTGGGAGAAGTGATTCCTTCATACAAGCAAGTGAAAAATATTCTTTGTGTTCTTCTTAAGTCCTAGAAAAGAAAAGTGAATACTATAACTGAGGCAAGAAACCTAATGAACCTCAGTATGGATTAACTAATTGGAAATCTGAAAACCACAAGCTTAAGAAGCAATAAGGACTGGATAAAAATGGCATAAAAAGAGAAATATCCTTAGCATTAAAAGCTTTAGAACATGATTCAGCATAAGAAGACACTGATGTTGCCTATTTGGCCAAAAGGATTGTCAAAGCTATGAGGAAAAGTAGTCAGTTCTAAAAAGGAGGAAGCAATGTTGAGATTTATCACAAATGTGGATGTCCTGATCATTTCATCAAGGATTGTCCAATGCACAAATTGGACTATCAGGAATATCTCAAGGATGGAAGTGACAAAAGAAAAACTAGGGACCTGGTCCCTGAAAAATCAAGAAGGAAGACTGCAGCTGAGTATATGGTAAAGCAAGCTCTGGCAGCATAGGGAAATACTTCCTATGAGAGAAGTCTAGAGATATTTCCATGATAGAAATGGAAGACAATCTAGTTTCTATGATTCCTTGTTTGCATTCATGGCAAACCTAAAAAAAGAAGAGGAAAATGGGGTAACACTTTCCAACATTAAGGAAAACCTAGATAACTACTATTCTTGGAAGATAAAAAAACTTACAAGTTTGTTGATAGACTCTGTACATAAACTAACCACTGAGAAGAATACCTTAGAGTAAAAAGTAGAGAATCAAGAGCATGAGTTGATTGCCTTAACTTTTTAGATATCTAAAACTGAAGAAATGGTCACTAAATTGAAATCTGAAAATCTGAGTTGTATGAGTCAAATTATGAAGGAAAATATTTTAGATGTTAAAGAGAAGAAGGAAGCTTCAAGTTTTCAAATTGAACTTGAAGAGAAACTCTAGATTTCTCAAAAAACACCATATGTCTACACTTTACACAAATGAAGAGTTAGAAAGGGACCTAGTCCTTTTGATAGAAGAGTGAACTGCTTCTTTATAGATTCTTTATAATTTGACTAGTCAGGGTGTTAATAATGAAAAAGTTCTGGGCTATCAAGGAGAATTTAAACCTTCTGGGTCTAAAGGGAATGTTGCCAATGATGTTAAAAACAAAGGGCATAAACTTCTATGGAATCATTGTGGAAAATACAGGCACACCAAGGAAAATTGTCAAAACTTAATGAGAGAAAGAATGAATAGTTTCAGATATGTTCAGAAGAAGAATATACAAACTAAGGGATTCAAGTCTTTAAAAAGGGTTGAAAGAAACTCTCTACCTAGATGGGCCAAGAAGGTTTTAACCACACCATTATCCTCCTACTGGGAACTCAAGCACAAGTGGTTTCCCAAAACAAACAAGTGATCATGGTACCAGGTATGAGAAAAGGAATTGCAGTTAGAAATAGCTCATTGATAGGGTATGTGCAAGATTAATTTTGGAAAATTTGACTGGATTCTCTCCCTCAAGACACTTGAAGATAAAAGTGTCTCATTTTGAAATAGTTGATTTCAAAGGACATGTTCCTAAAGGAATTCATCTTAGAAGAAGGAACTTGAGGCTGTGTGAGTGAAATAAATTCTGGGACTTGGTCCTCAGACCTATTCTACAGAATAAGTTAAGACTGAGCTTGATCAAAATACTCTAACCTAATATTTGAGTCAGTTTCACTCCTCAAAATTTTCTATGTTAAGGAGAAAAGTATCCATGATAAATTAGGTTCATGATAATCTAACTTAGCTCGATACCTTTGCAGGTATACATCCATGGGAACATCTTTTGGAGGAAACTAGTTAAGAGAAACACAAGTAAAGAATTCACTCAAGAAAGAGAGGGACCTGGTACCATCTCTTAAGTTAGTACCTATATAGTATGCCTTAAAAATTCAAACAATCTCTCTTTAACAAGGCCACATGTCTTCTCCTATATAAAAAAATTTACCAATTTGATTCAAATGTGAAGAGTCGCACCTTTATAATCAAACATGTCTATTCAAAAAGGTATCTCTTAAAAGTCAAATGGTCATTTCCTTAGTTGTAAAATCAAATCATTTTATTTCACTCTCTTTCAAATTAACTCAGTGCCTTCTTATAAATAATTCACTTAATCAAAACTGGTCCTTTTTTTCACTCATAAAGATTCAAAATGGCATAAATCCTAGTTGAAACTATTCCAGTCAAAATTCTAAGATCCAGTAAATGTCTTGATGAGTAAGTCATAGAAGATGACTTAAATAAAGACTTTGGTTCTCCAATTTAACAGGAAATTCCTCAATCTGAAGGACCTCTTCCCTCACAAAAACCAAAGTCCCCTAATATTTGTCAAATCCTTGTCCCTTCTAAAGAATTAAAAGATACTAAAATTTTAGAGAATTTATAAGTACTTGGTTCCCCTACTTGTTCTGAGTCAAACCTTATCTTTGCCCAATTTTATGATAAAGAGATTCCATTAAAGAAATCTAATCCAGTCAGTAGCGTAAATTCGTTAGCTGAGAATCTACTCTTGCTTGCAAATGATTCCAATGAAAGTTAAGTATGTGCAGAGAAGCAAACAGCAAAAGAAAATAATGATTTGACAAAGGATGGGGAATTTGTGTTACCTCTAGATGAGAAAGATAAAGAAGATAAGTATGAACAACCTCTGATTTAGAAAATGAAGAAACTAATGGATAGTAAATAAAAGGAAAAAATAATTAATTCTGGTGTACAGGTTAAAAGATCCTATTCTACTAGGGGATAGGAAATGAAAATACTAGTAAATGCTATGAAGAAGATTAAGTCTTCTGCCATAAAAAGAAGAAGTCTCAAAAAATTTGGTGCAGAAGAGGAGCAGTATATCGAAATAGTAGAGGTTAGAGAGGGTAAAAACATTGATTCAGATGTTTCTTCTATAATTGAGAAGAAAAGACAGGAAGTTCACATTACTTGAATGACCAAGTCCTCCAGTCCAAAGTTCGACCGTCCTACTATGAGCAAAAAGAAACATATTGTTGTCAAAAGAAAAAGTTCTCTAAGGGACCTTATCCCATGAAGATAAAATTGATGAAAAGAAAGAGCCAAGTAATGAGCTCAAAAGAATAAAAAAGGAGGAAGAAAAGAAAGACATGTCTAAAGAAAGAAGGATTAGAAGCCTTCAAATACAAAAGGTATTGTAAGGAAGAGTGTATGATCCCAAGATCTATCAGAAACCTCTGATGGTGGAGTTAGTAGACTATACTAGGCACAAAGAATGGTTGCACCTACTTGAAGAATCAACTCCTATGGTGTTTGAAAATGAAGTTAGAGAATTTTATTACACCATGAATTTCTTAGGAGATTGGGTGAGTCTAACCATTCTAGTGCAAAGAAATGAGATATATCTAGATAAAGAGGGCTTGGTAAAAATTTTGGATGTACCTATAATAGGTGTAAGGACTGTTGTGAAACAACAACCCTCAACAGAATTGATGATTGAAGCCTCAAATTTTGGTAGGACTTCAATAGATGGGTTAAAAAGAAATTTCTTACAATTGAGTTCCAGTTGGTATTTGAATTTGTGAAAAAGTTCTCTTAGATCAAAAAAAGGACCATTGCATCTGTTGTTGACTTGTTCTTAATAGGATATTTTAGTAAGTTTGAGTTAAGCTTACCAGATCTTATGATTAATCACATGAAAAATGTAATTTATGAGAAAAATGGTAAGCATGGGATCCATATGGGTACTTCCTAAAAAAGTGTTTTAAATGTTGGAGTAATGAGGACAAAGGGAACTCATAGAATAGTCAAACAAAAGTTTAGCATGACAACCATGGTGGAGAATGAATGCATTAACGGGAAAGTGGGAACTGTATCCCAAGTATCAAAATTTTTGTTGCTTAAGAAAGTTTAGACAAATAAATAGAAGAGTTGAGAATTGTGTTAGAAACAAAGGATATTGAATTAGTGCACCTGGAACTATAGAATTAGAAGTTGTCCTCAAAGGGACTCGATGCCACTGAAGAACTTGCAGTAGATAATGCAAAGCTTAAGGGCAAGGCTGTAGAATTTTCTGATGAGGTTCAAGGGTTGAATGCTAAATTAAAGAGACTCACTAAATAGTTGTTGGATTCTCATGCTACTGATGCTGCTATAATGACTATGTTGCTAAAATCACTCTCCCCTAAGCACCCTTCTACCTGAGTCCTAGTGTGTCAGTTTTTTTGTCATTCTCTATTATGGCCTTTGTAAATAGTTATTTGATGTTTTTTTGTTATATTGTAATATGATAACAATAAATGAATTTCTACTTATGTACCTCATCTATTTCCTTTATTTTGAAGTTGTTCTTCATGTTAATGTTGCCGTAGTGGCCATGAGTTAACTAACCTATAGTTATTTTTAATATTGGTTACTGTTTTCCTTTTTAATGATGCCAAAAAAAGGAATACTGAATTTTATGTGTTAAGTTCTAGGTATGTGTGTTCAAGAAATGTACTAATGATGTTAGGGACCAGGTACCAAGTGCAGCACTTGTGTGATGATGTGTTTGAGTCTAGAGAAATAGTAATAGAGCAAAGTATGCACATACACTAAATGACCAATGGTGAATGATGGCTGAGGGAAGTAATCAAATCCTAATATCAATGGAAAACAAGGGACTGGATCCCTAAGTTACATTGTGATGGAAGCATGGTGTTACATGATAGGGTGAACATTCATCTTTAGTAATAGTAATCACATTGTTTAAATATGATGAATCAGCATGAACAATGATGCTCAAAACTCTGTGGTTGGTTTTTCATCATAAAAAAGGGGAGAAATTGTTGTATCTTGTTTTGATGATGAGCACATTACTATAAGGGACCTGGTCCAAAGATGTTTAAGGGTAAATTACAACTTGCACGCGTTTGTACAATTTTGACCTCTTGTATAACAAACTATGCAGGAGCTTCTTGTACTACTTAGGACACCTGATCCAATTATATTTCAACCCTAATAACCACTCCACTATAAAAATAAATGGATGCTTCTTTATCAAGTAGTTTCTGCATATTCAAAATTGGTGAGCTAAAGAGAGAAAGAGGAAAAAACTCCATATTCAACATTGCTCAAGCTCTTAGTTATATGTGTGTGCTGAAATAGAAAGTATTATTGAGTAAGTCCTGAATTGTAGTAGAATTACTCAAGTTATTAGAGAAAGGATTCATTTTTTCTTGTTTTGAGAGTGCTTGAGGTAGAGTTGCCTAATCTTGAATTTGGTTAGTGTTAACCAGTATTGAGGAGTCTTGGTAGAGTTGTCAAGGTGAAGTTATAGTAAAGTTACTACAAGTTGGAGGAGCCTAGAGCTAGGTTCATCGGAGTATGTAATCAGGTGTTTGATTATAGTGGACTGTTTGAGAACTTGTGAGTGGAAGCCATGGTTTTTCCTCCTGGAGTAAGGGCTTTTCTATGTTAAATCTAGTGTCCTTTACTCTGCATACACTATATTGTGTTCCTGGTTGCTTTACTTTGTTTTTGCCTGACTCTGAGAGACCTGCTTTTTTATAGTGTGGTGCAATCCCCAGGGTTTCAATAGGGCCCTTAGGAGCAAGAGCTAAAGAAGCAGAAATTGGAACCTCATAGCTCTAGTGGCAACCATAGCTATAGGACAATTCCTCTTCAGATGACCAGGCTGACCACAATTGAAACATAAGTTCCTCCTTTTCTTTCAATAACCATGAAAGGTTGTCTACAAAAATAACAAGAATGATAAAGTGGGGATGATTGAGCTCCACTAGCCTGAGTCTGGGCACTCTTTTCCTTAGGATCACTTTCAGCCTAGAAACGACAATCATAAAAAAGCTTAGGATAAAGATCACTAGCCCTCGAATAAGAATTCCCCTAATAATTCTTCTTCGTCTACTATCTACCATCTCTCCTATTATTGTGTTGACCTGTACCCAAGTAAGAATATTTGAATTTCTGGTTATGCCTCTCCCCTATCTCTACCTATTTCTTTATTTATCCTCTACTTAATGCATATAAACCACCAACACGGAGATGTCCATATTTTTATTTAACATCACAGCCCTAAAATCCAATGCCAAGTCACAGGACAATCTAGAATCAAATTTCCTCTTTTTTGATCTCTTGTTAACCACTAAATCTGGAGCATAACTGGAAAACTACTAAAATTTCAGAGAATACTCCTTCACACTCATCTTATCCTAATTTATACTTTCAAACTATTCATCCTTAGCTTCTCTCAAATCCTGAGGAAAAAAGTGATCAAGAAAAGCCCCTAAAAATTCATCCCACACAATCGGTTCAACATCATTACCCTTTATTGCTTCCCATTGCTTATACCACTAATAACCTACATCTTTTAATTGATATGCAACAAACTCTACATCTTCCAAATCAGTATAATGCATCACCTTAAAAATCCTATCTATCTCATCAATGAACAGCTGAGGATCCTCCTCAACCATAGATCCTATAAAGGTTGGGGGTTTTAACCTCATAAACTGGACAACCTGAGTGACCTCAGATAAATGAGAAATAAAACCAGCATGGTAAGACTAACAAGACTGTGATGCCACCAATTGAGTAAGAATATGAATAGACTAACAGAACTCTACATTAGAGATATCTCCCTGAGTGACTGAGCATGAGTGCCACCACCCTGGGAAGCCCGAGGAGGACGAGTAATAAATGGTAGAATCCCATATGGAGAGGTACAATTAGGACCAGGGACCCTAGACTAGGTTTGTACTCCATAAATTAAGTGAGTTCCCTCCACATTTTCCTCAAGTGGGACAGAGGCTCCAGTAAATTTTCTATGTACTCAGATCTTTAGGGAGACATAATCTAAAATATGAGTAAGCTAGGAGTTAGAGAAGTCTCAAGACAACTAGAATCTATAACCCAGAGTAGAACACAAGAAAGGAAAACCTTCCTAAATGACTCATAGCCTTCCTCCTATAAGTATAGAGCACTAAACGCCCATAAAAGGGACTCTTCTCAACACAACTTATGGACACTTAAAGACCCTAAACCATGCTCTGATACAAAAGTTGTCATGACTTGAACCAGGGTCTAGTCGTGATGGGTATCTCAAGCCCACTCTGATATTTAATTTTTTATTGATGTTGAGCCAAAGGCCAAACCTATTTCTATTTCTCCTTATAATATGGACATAATGGAGTAAAATGAATTAAGGGATTAGTTGCAGGAGTTTTTGGATAAGGGATTTTTCTGATGTAGTGTTTGAGCTTGAGGTGTGTCTGCCTTATTTGTAATGAAAAAGAATAGGTCTACGCATATGTGTATTTATTATCGATAGTTGAACATGGTGACAGTTAAGAATAAGTATCATCTTCCTTTTATTAATGATTTATTTGATCAGCTTCAGGGTCCTTCAATGTTTTTGAAGATTGATTTGAGGTTTGGGTATCACCAGTTGAGGGTTAGAGCTTTGAATATTCTAAAGACAACTTTTTTGACTTGATACGATCATATGAGCTCTTGGTCATGTCTTTTGAGTTGACCAATGCCCCAGTTGAATTCATGGTGTTAATAAATCAAGTATTTTGATTTTATTTTAACTCTTTTGTCATTATATTTATAGATGATATCTTGGTTTATTCCAAGAATGAGGCTAACTATGAGAAACATTTATAGATTAGGATTCAGAGACTGAGGGATAAGAAGTTGTATGCTAAATTCTTCAAGTGTGAGTTTTGGTTAGAGTTTGTCTCTTTATTAGATCATATGGTGATCAAGGATCGTTTATGGTTGATCCATACAAGATTATCATAGTTCGTGATTGGGCTAGGCCTACTACTTCTTATTGAGATTCAGAGTTTTATTAGTTTGGCTGGTTATTATTGGTGCTTTGTTGAGGTTTTTTTTTAACTATTTCAACTTTATTTACCAAGTTGACTCGGAAGAAGATTTCTTTTTAGTTGTCTATTGCTTATAAGGTGAGCTTTCAAAAGCTTAAGTATTTGTTAACTTAGGCTTCTATCATAACCTTACCTAAGGAGGAAACGGGATTTACCATTATTTATGATGCTTTAGATTTTGGGTTAGGCATTGTATTTATATAGGAGGGTAAGGTTACTGCGTATGCTTCTCATCAATTGAATCCCCATAAGAGAAATTACCCTACCCATGATTTAGAGTTATGTGCGATCATTTTTGCTTTGAAGTTGTGGAGGCACTACTAGTATGGAGTCCATTGTGCGATCTTCTTAGCTCATCATAGGCTTCAGTATTTCTTAACCTAGTAAGATCTTAATATGAGGCAACATCATTGGCTTAAGCTGCTTATAGATTATGACCTTACTATTCTCTATCATCTGGGCAAGGCTAATGTAGTTGCAGATGCCTTGTGCCAAAAGTAGACTAGCATAGGTAGAGTGGCATATCTTTTGACCCATAAGTGGTCTTTGATCTTAGAGGTTTTTTCTTTAGATAACAAGATGATTAGGATTTACAGTTCAACACCTGGGTGCATTTTGGCATTTATGGAGGTTAGGTTTTTCTTGATGGAGCAGATTTAAGCTTATTAGTTTTATGTGTTGGGCTAAGATTTTGATGTTATTTTAAGGATTAGAGACTAAATTTGTGTGCCAAAAGTAGGTGTTTAGATTAGATTGATTTTTGAGTTGGCTCATTATTAAGGTATTCCATCCATTCAGGAGTGACTAAGATGTATCGTGATATGAGATAACATTATTAGTAGGTGGCATGAGAAAGGATGTAGATAATTTTGAAGTTCATTGCCTATGTTGCCAGCTGGTGATGGCCAATTATTTGAGACCCAGTGGTTTGCTTTGGAGGTTACCGATTCTCGAGTGTAAATAGATATGGATCAGTATAGATATCATGACTTGGTCACCTCATACTTCTCGTGGTTCTAATAGTGTATGGGTCATCATGGATTAAATGAGCAAGTCTGCTTATTTTATTCCACTTCAAGTTTCTTCTAGTGTTGAGAGGTTGCCCTGTATCTATATTCGTGAGATAGTTCGTATTTATGATGTGCCAATGTATCTTATCTCAAATCGAGGTTTAGTGTTCACATCTCATTTTTGGAAGACTTTTTAGAAGGAGTTAGGTAGCTGGGTTGATCTTAGCACAATTTTTCACCTCCAGACTGATGGTCAGTTAGAGTAGACTATTTAGTTTTGTAGGATATGCTCTGCGCTTGTGTGATTTCTTTGGTGGTTAGTAGGAGCATCATCTAACTTTGGTAGAGTTTGTATATAATAACAACTATCGTTCAGGTATTGAGATAAATAATTTTAAGGCTTTGTATAGTGGTGTTATCTCTCTCCAGTTAGTTGGTTTGAGGTTTCTAATATTAGGCATCAAGGTACGGACTTACTTTATGAGTTTTTAGAATGAGTTTGGATCATTCAGGATACACTTCGAATGACTTAGAGCAGGAAGAAGTGTTACGTCTATTGTAGACTTTGTGCCTTAAGATTCAGTGTTGGTGATCATGTCTTTCTCTATGTGTCGCCCATGAATGGTGGGATGAGGTTTGAGAAGAGGGGAAAGCTTAGCCCTAGGTATATTGGACCTTTTAAAATTCTTCATATTATTTTGATGTGACTTATGAGTTAGCATTACTCTTAGTTTTATTAGTTGTTCATCCAATTTTTTATGTTTCTATGCTTCGGTATTACATTCCAGATGAGTCTTATGTTATTCATTGGGATTTGATCCAGTTAGAGAAGCAGTTGTCTTTTGTTGAGGAGCGTATCTCCATTATATCTAGAGATATGAAACACTTGTTTCTAGAGATATTACAGTGGAGACATCGACCTGTAGATGAGTCTACTTGGGAGGTTATTCCTACATGCATGGTAGTTATCCCCAAATATTCACTGATTCAAGTATTTCTCTTATCTTTAGTTTAAAGACGAACTAGATTCTTACTGGTGGATAATATAATGACTTAATTTTGTTGATTTATGTGAATTATTCATTTCTATGTCATTAGAGCATATTATCCTTCCCAACATTACATTATTTTATTTCTGGGGTGTGCAAATAATTGGCACAATTTTCAATGTATTTTGGTGTATTTTATGTGAGATTGTGATTTCTTGTGGTTAAAAGGCTCATTAGTTAACTTCAGACAACAGGTACTGATTTCTGCATCGGATGGAAAAACAAACTGTGCTAGTAGATCTGAAATATTAACTTTATATTGGTAACATGGTTGGTGTGGTTTTATACCTTTTATATCTCATTTTGACCTTCAATTTGAAAAATTATGAAATTGGGTTTTGAGGGTCAACTTAGTGAAAACAATATTTTTCAGAAATCTAATATCACCATTGAGTTTGGAGTGTCAAATTTGATAGGGTAGCATAGTTTGTTTATGTTCTCATGATTTTAGATGAACTTTGAGGGGTTCGAAATTCTTAAAGTCTCAAGCTGGTGCACTCAATTAGGTGACCTGTTGGTCGCTTAAGCAACTGGAAGTCAACATGGGGTATCGTGAAAGCAACCCGCCTATATCTTAGTTAATAGCTGCTTAAGAGGCATCCCAATCGCATATGTGATGAGGCAAGTATTGCGTAAGTGACTCCTGTTAGCTTAAGCAACCCGAACGTGGCTTAAGAGATGCTTGGGTGGGTTAAATCCCTTAATTTTTTTAATTTTTACCATTTTTGTGACTTGGATCTTGGGGATTCATGTTTTTGGGCGATTGTTTCAATTTTTAGCTTAGGTAAGCTCCAAAACTCCTATTTCATATATTTTTCTTCAATTTTTGTCATTTAAATCCTTTCAAAACTTTATTTCAAAGATGAAATTTGGGGATTTTGGTCCGTAGGGCCTGAAATCGGGAATCCTTGATTTGAACCCCAATTCCAACCCATTTTCACTTGGGTTTTCTTCTATAAGTTCCTTTAGTCATGAGAAATATACTTTTGGACAAAAATTCTGATTTAACCTTTTTTTTTTTAAAATCCATTTTTGTGGTCTGTTTGGACCTTGACCCTAAAATAGGCAATATGGGTATCATTGGCTTTCTTTTAATGCATTAATTATATATTTGTTCATCTTAGTTGTCTCTGGGTCAATTCATGAGATGATAGCAAGATGTTAAAGGCTTTTTTGTACTAATTTTCAACATTCTAGGTAGATTATAGCTTAACCTTCTTCAGACTGGGTGGGTAAGTTAATATTGGTATAAAATCATGTTAGGGGTGCGGGAACCAATCATGAAAATGGATATATTATTGTGTTGTTCCCGTGTGGGGGCTTATATTATTGCTATTTGGCTGTTTGAGACATTATTTGCTATGTGTGACTGTGTGGGATCTTTTATGATGTTGTTGGCCTTTATGTATGTGTATTTGGTGGTATCTTTCTGGTGAAAGGCCTAATTTGGAATTTATTTTGTATCAATGGCAGATTACTCTACTGGCATATGAATAATTGAATTCATGAATGGTTGGCATATTGAGTGGATCTTGGTTCACATGGTGTGTATATTGGTAGGTTATTTGAATTTCTAATTCTTCTTAGCGGTGAGCATTGCATCATCAGATTATATGGATTTGTGAAACATTGGAATTGCTGTGGAAATACTAGAAACACTGGCTTGTGATATTTTTATAGACCCTCTACTGGGGGATTTGCTGAAGGGGAGTCATAGATTTTGGTATTGGTTATTGGACTATATATAGATTGAGACCCCCTACCCCATGGGTCCTACCTAGAAGCAAAATTTGGTAGGTGTATATAGAGGTTGTAAAAAATCCTTCAGCATTATCTTTATTGCATTTCATACATATTGTGCTCATTCTGTGTTGTATAATTATATTTTATGTGATACCTATATAAGTGTACTTATTCCCTATACTTGTATTTCGTATACATGTATATTTGTGCTTCGTATTTCATATACGTGTATATTTGTGATTCTTTCTCATATCTATGTATATCATATTTGTATGTTGTGGAACTGTTAGTAGAGACAGTGTGGGCTACTATTTTGGACATTTTTTGATTAAAGGTGACTTGCCCATAGTGTGTATTTTATATGCCTTATTTTCTACTTTGCTCAGTAGGTCTATGATACCTACTGGTTATAAGTGGGCCGTACTCACCCCTACTGCACCCTTTTGATGCATATTTAGGTACGAGTGCGCCGTAAGGTAGCTGATTTAGGTGGTATCTAAATTTATTCGAGGAAGCAGGTGATCTATGCTTTTGGAGTTGTTCTTCTACCTCTTCTTATCTATATCATGTCTTATTTATATTCAAAGATTGATTTTGATTCTTTTGGACAATTATTGTATCGTTTGATATTTGAGATGTATTTAGTAGTTCTTAAACTGTGACATCGGGTTTTGGGATATTGTATGGTATCTTTGGTTATGTATTTCCACTTTTACTATATATGTATGGTTTGACTCCATCCTAGGAGTCTTGCCTTTGATTTTAGTATGATTTCTCTTTTGATATCAGTTTGGGTGATAGGCTTACTTTTTAAGACTTGTCGCGACAAGTGCCGTCATAACCCTTGGTTTTTGGGTTGTGACAGGGTAAGAATGTAATACACCATAAATAATAACCATCAAAACATATTGTAAAGAGAACACTGAATATATACTAATGTTCTTTCTTCCCATATAATCCTTGAGGATATGTTTAATACCAATTGATTTTCTTCTTCCACAGATGGAAATTGTGATAAAGGCGAGGGTATTTATGTCATTTACTAGACAATGGACCATTTTGTATGAGATTCTAGTTTGTTAATGTTAAGAGGAAATAGGAAAAAAGGTTAACACATATTTAAGTGTGCAAAAAATTCTAATTTCTCTTATATTATACTAGATCATCTTGGCCCATGCTAGCAAGGGCCCAATATTTTATATTTTCAAGTGGTGAAGGTTTTACCTATTCATTTTTGATAAAGAATAAAAAAGCAAGTACTATGCAATTCTTTCAAGGGTGAATAGTTCTATATACAAGTGTAGATTGAAAAATATATTCAAGTTGCACTTATGGTACGGGACTATTCAGTTGTATTTCTTGTTACGAAGAGGAACCAAATAATAAAAGTACAAATAATAGCCCTCAACCTCCTAGGGTATGGCCTACCAACTCCCACCCGTAGATGTAGGAAGGCAGCCTTTCTTCTAACCAAACTGTGTAACCAAAGCGACTCCTTATTGGTGTTTAAAAGGTGTTAGTTCGATTCACCTATGTCATTGCGATGGGGGAAGAGGTTCCTTACCTGACCCCTTTTACCCTTCCCCGGGGCACCAACACCTATTTCCAGTATGAATTTTCTCCCAATCCAATTGCCATCTTGGCTATCACATCATTAATAAGAAGGTTACAACTTTGAGATACCAAGAACATTTCCTAGGACTTCTTTAAAGCCTTATTTGTAAAGGACCGACATATAAGGTGTATACACTGAAAAGATAGTACAGGAGCTTTCCCAACAATTTGTGTAAGACCCCATAATAATTCTAAGCTTAACTCACCCCTTAGAGCTTGATAAAGGGTCCCACACTTAGAAATTTCAGCTAAGTGTTTGCACTTAGAATTATTTTAGCCACATAAGTTGGTGATCCTATTTCCCGACCCTGAAGAGCATAAAGTGTCAATTTTTAGGTTGATTCATGATCAGGTATGTTAGTAGGTGTTCTCGGGCAAGTTTTGGATTTTGCAAACATCATTTGAATCAAGTTTGGAAGTCCAAACCAGTGGATCAATACAATCTCGATGTGTCGTGTCGCCTATCACATTGATAAATGTTTTTCCCAGCTCCCATAGTAGATTTCTATTGAGCCAACGCAAACTCGATGCGATGCTCCAGCCATCGCATCGACCCCATCGATGCGGCGTGTCGGGTTGTGCGTCATTGGACCCATTTTCAGTCATTAAAACTCCGCATCCATGAAGGTATTTGGGTCATTTTCCCACCCCTATTCAGCCCCAAAAACACAAATTTAATGACTTTTAGGGAAAAACATTCATTATTTCTCTCAAATTACCTAAGAACAAAACCCTAGGAGATCAAATTTTAATTCAAGCTTCAAGAAATTCACCATCAACCTACATTAATTCAAGTACCAAGGTATGTGAAGTGTTCATCCAAGGGTTTTTATTTTACCCTTGGAGTTCAAGAAACTCTTTTGAATTACAAGTTAACTGATTTCATAGATTTCATAGATTCCACCCTTGATTATGATGTTAAATGGGTTTTCAATTCCATGATTTATCACAAATTCCATGAAAACTAGTTAATTGTGGATTGACCTATGTGAACTTTATGTTGAACTCTTGACTTACAAGTTGAATTTAGTATCCATGATAGTATTACATATTTATTGATATGTGAAATACCCATGCTCCCCAAGTGTTTGTCAAAATGCTTATGTGAATTGACTAGTGCAAGCATGACTTATTATTATGTGTTTTCATTCATGAACAAGCTCATGTATATCAAGTGTTTGACAAAAATGTCTAAATGAATACATTATTAGTAAGCAAGTACTATTATGCTACTAAAGTCATGCAGTATATTACTTTTCATATTATCGGGGCCTAGGGGTATTCAATACCCAAAAATCTTGCTATTTACCTAAAGCTACAGTAGTTATAGAACAGTCTTAGTAGTGTCACGAATAGTAATACTCATTAATCAATCCCAGTCTCCATTCAGTAGTCAGCTCAAAACTCAGTGACCTCAGTTCAGTTCAGTTAGACAGTACGATCATTAATCGTTCAGTCAAGACTAGTACAGTTTAGAAATTAGTTCAGTGTCTATTTAGTTCAGAGTAGGAGTCAACACCGAGCGACCCAGGGATGGGGGTATTCCTGCCAGCATAAGATTTAACCCTTAGTAGCAATCCCTGAGTTAGAAATCTATGTATCCAGCGTAGGTGAGATATATTTCTGCCAGACTAGGGTTGATATATCTCACATTAGTTTTCCTACAAGCGAGGGTTGACTAAAGTGCTTCCTGTCAGAGAGGGTTAACTCACAACTTGTGTTTACCCATGGCACGGTATTGACACCCTTCCAACTGGGGTTAGGTTGGACCCTAATTTATTTGAAGAGGGGTATGTCGGTTAGATAACTACCTCTCACAGTTTTAGTTTCAGTCTTAGCATAGAACTCAGTTCAGTTCTATAGATTCAGGACTATCATTGTCACCCAGCTCAATATAGAACTCATTTTAATTCTACTGAATTAGGACAGTCAAAAAGAGTCACTCAGTTATTAGTACTACAGTATTAGTAAACTCAGATATCAGTTAATCAGTATTCAGAACTCAGTATCTAGTGTTAACATGATCTCAGTTACAGTTTATGTATTCATACATGTACTCTTATACAGTTACATCCATGTTACTCAGCTAGTTGTTGTCCATGCATATGAACCATGCATATCAGCCTACTTCACTTGGCATACCAGTACATTCAAAGTACTAATGCATACTTTTATTTTTTTCTATGATGTCTTCTATCATAAGTTGAGGCGCACGGGCTCCTGACCTCACTTGGCAGCCCAGATTATCAGCAGTGATTTAGTGGTGAGTCCTCATAATTCGAGAACGATGTTATCTTTCAATATTTCAGTAGTTCAGCATTCAGTAGATGGAGTTACTTGGGTACTTGTCCATCAACTCCATGTTCAGACAGTTCGAGGCTTTCTGACTAGGGTATTTCAAGCAGATATTCAGTTTTTAGTATTCAGTATTCGTTTTTAGTTGTGAACATTAAGGCGACTTTAGCCTAAATTTTTTATTTATTTTTGTATTATTTTTATTATCGTGTGATTATTTAGTGCTCACAACAGATATTAGTTATGGAATAGTTTGTGGTCCTTCGGAGTAGTAAGCATCGTGTAGAGTTTGGGGTACAAACTCGGGGTGTTAAAAACTTGGTATCAGTGCCTAAGGTTTAACAGAGTCTTAGGAAGTCTGAAAGTTACGTCTAGTAGAGTCTTGTACATGGGTGTGTAGCACTCCACACTTATGGACAAGGATCTATGAGATATTTTTAGGAAAAGTTTCCCTTCTTTCCTTATTCATGTCGTGTTAGTGATCGTAAGGTCAAGTTACGCTCTCAGCCTAATCTTTTTCTTCCTTCTGATTATAGAACATGCTTCCCAAGAAGAATGAAAGAAGACCAGGAAATCAGCCAGCCCCTCATGTCGTTCAGGCAAATCCTCTGGACGAGCATGTCTCCCATACTGAATTCAGGGCTGCCTTTACTACTCTAGAAAATTCAGTAGCAGCCTAGATTGAATGCCCAAATGTCATTTCGGCCAACCTAGTGGCCAATACAACTGTATCCAGGATTCAGGACTTTACTCGAATGAACCCTCCATCTTTTATTAAGTGTAAGTCAGATAAGGACTCACAGGAGTTACTTGATCAGGTGCAGAAGGTTACAGATATTATAGGAGTGACTGCAAATGAGAGTGCTGAGTTGGACGCATATCAGTTATAGGATATGGATCACTCATGGTTCAAGCAGTGAAAGAAAGAGAGGGCCGCAGATGCAGGGCCTATAGAATGGGAGGAGTTTGCCACTGTTTTCCTTGATATGATTTTCCCACTGGAGTTGAGGAAAGCTATGGTTTTGGAGTTTATTAATCTAAAGCAAGGAAACATGACAGTGTAAGGGTATTCTCTTAAGTTTACTCAGTTATCTAGATATGCCCCTCACGTGGTAGCATATAGAAGATCAAAGATGAGTAAGTTTTTGTTGGGTTTGTCTAACAGTTTGGTCAAAAAGTGAAGGACTGCAATTCTGATTAAGGAGATGGACATATCCAAACTCATGGTCTATGATCAATAAATAGAATAGGATAATAATAAACACAGGGAGAGAGAGAATAAGAAAATGAGAATAGGTAGATTAATCTTCAATCAGTCTAAGTCAGAGGGTGGTAATTGTTCTCAGTTCTGCCCAAAATCTTTAGTTCCAGCTCCGTCCCCAGCCAGTGCTCCAATGCCAAAATTTAGAGATGGTAATAAAGATAGAGCATCAGTCCCTAAAACCTAGGGTAGTGTTAGCAGTACCTGAATAAATCCTCTTTGCTAAAGAGGTGGCAGAAATCGTCAGGGTGTCTGTAGAGCTGGCAGCAATATGTGTTTCGAATGTGGCAAGCTAGGCTATAGGATCAAAGAGTGTGTTCAGGTAGGTTTTAGAGTCAACATAATCTTCCCCCAGCTCAGTCCGGTCGCCTGAACCATCATGGTTCCACTTCCAGTACAACTAGTGGGCAACGGCCAAACAGACTCTATGCACTTTAGTCCTGCCAGGATTAGGAAAGTTCTCCTGATGTGGTCACTAGTCGTTACAAGTTTATAATTTTCATGTTTATACTTTGCTAAATCCAGGAGCTTCTTTGTCTATTGTAACTCCTTATATAGTTGTTAACTTCGAAGTCAGTCCCAAAATTCTAGTAGAGCCTTTCTTAATTTCTACCCCAGTGGGTTAATCTATCATAGCCCAGTGGGTATACAGGAACTGTCCAGTTATGGTATCTCAGAAAGTTACTTCAGCAGACTTAGTAGAGCTAGAGATGACATATTTTGGTGTCATTCTCGGCATGGAATGGATTTATTTATGCAATTCTTCAGTTGACTGCAGAAATTGAATTGTTCAATTTCAGTTTCCAAATGAACCTATCCTAGAGTGGAGGGGTAGTACTTCAAAATTTAGGGGTCATCTTGTATCGTACCTTAGGGCGAGGAAAATAATATCTAAGGGATGTGTCTATCATCTTGTTTGAGTTCAAGACTCTAGTTTAGAGACCCCTAATCTTGAATCAGTGTTAGTAGCATGTGAATTCCCAGATGTGTTTTTTGAAGATCTTGCCGGAGTTCCTCCTGAGAGGGAAATTGGTTTTGGAATAGACCTTCTTCCAGCTACTCAGCCTATTACTATCCCGCTATATAGAATGACTCCAATAGAACTCAGAGAATTAAAATAATAGTTGAAGGATCTCCTAGATAAGGGATTCATCACACCCAGTGTATCCCCGTAGGGTGTATCAATCCTATTCATGCGTAAGAAAGATAGTTCTCTTAGAAAGTGTATAGACTACCGTCAGCTAAATAAAGTCACGGTCAAGAACAAGTATCCACTTCCCAGAATCGATGAATTATTTGACAAACTTTAGAGTGCCAGCTATTTTTCTAAGATAGACCTTAGGTTAGGCTATCATCAACTTAGACTCAGAGAATGTGACACTCGGAAGACAGCTTTTAGAACTTAGTATGGTCACTTCAAATTCCTAGTCATGTTATTTGGTCTTACCAATGCCCCAGTAGCTTTCATGGAATTGATAAATTATGTGTTTAAGTAGTACTTAGATATGTTTGTCATAGTCTTCATTAATGACATTGTAGTCTACTCCCGCAGTAAGCATAACCATGCAGACAATCTCAGAATAGTGTGACAGACCCTCAGAGCCCATCCGTTGTTCACCAAATTTAGTAAATATGAATTTTAGCTAAGGTCAGTAGTTTTCTTTTTCATATCATTTCTGGTGTTGGCATTAGAGTTGATCCTCAAAAGACTAAAGCAGTGAGAAATTGGCCCAGAATCATCTCTCCATCAGATATCAAGAGTTTATTAGGCTTGACTGGCTATTACCGATGGTTTGTTAAGGGATTTTCGTCTATTGCATACACTATGTCCAGACTGACTCAGAAGAAAGTCAAATTCTTGTGAAAAGAGTTTTCAGGATTGAAAGACTCGACTCACTACAACTTCAATTTTGACTCTACCAGATGATTCAGATGGGTTTGTGGTATATTGTGATACTTTTAGAGTGGGTTTGGGGTGTTTTTTGATGCAGAGAGGTAAATTTAAGCCTCTGCCTCTAGATAGCTTAAACCCCATAAAAATAACTACCCCACTCATGATCTTAAGCTAGCAGCTGTAGTGTTTTCCTTAAAAATTTGAAGGCACTACTTATATGGGGTGCATGTTGATGTGTTTACAGACCATAAGAGGCTACAATATGTGTTCTCTCAGAAAGACCTAAATCTACATCAAAAGGGGTGGTTAGAGTTGTTGAAAGACTTTGACATTAGTGTTCTGTATCATCTGGGCAAGACTAATGCAATGGCAGATGCCCTCAATAAGATGTCTATAGGTCATGTTGCTTACGTGGAGAATGGTAAGAAGAAGTTAGTTCAGGAAGTCCATCAGCTTGCCCGACTAGGAGTCCGCTGAGTTGATTCAAGCAGAATGTAGTGTGTGGGTTCAGAACAGTTTAGAATCATCTCTGGTTTTCAAAGTGAATGAGAAGCAGTACAGAGATCCTAGTCTAGGTAAGTTAAAAAAGGTAGTCAAAGATAAAAAATTAGATGTTTTCTCCTAAGAGGGAGATGGTGTGTTACGTTGCTAGGGTCGACTACGTGTGCTAGGTGTAGATGACTTGAGGCTGTAGATTCTTGCAGAAGTGCATGATGCGCGCTATTCAATTCATCCAGGGGCCACTAACATGTACCGCGGCTTATGGGAGTTCTTTTGGTGGAGTGGGATGAAGAGAAATATTGCATAGTTTGTAGCTAAGTGCTCGACATATCAGCAGGTTAAGATCGAGTATCAGAAGCCTAGTGGGTCTATACAGGAGTTCAGTATTCCCACTTGGAAGTGGGAGGAGGTGAATATGTATTTTGTGACAGGTTTTCCCCTCATTCATCGTCAACATAATTTAATTTGGGTCATTGTAGACAAGATTACAAAATCAGCTCATTTCTTACTAGTCCATACTTTATATTTAGCCAAGGATTATGCCAAGCTCTATGTTAGAGAGTTGGTCATATTACATGGAGTCCTATTATCCATCATCTTAGATAGAGGTACGCAATTCACCTCTAATTTCTAGAAAGCCTTCCAAAAGGGTCTAGGAACCAAAGTTCACCTCAGTATAGCCTTCTACCCTCAGACAGATGATCAAGCAGAAAGGACCATTCAGACTTTGGAAGATATGTTAAGTACGTAGACCATTGACTTTAAGGGTAGTTGGGATGAAAACTTGCATTTGATTGAGTTTACGTATAATAATAGTTACCATTCTAGTATTCAGATAGCTCCATTTGAGGTGCTCTATAGGAGGAGATGCAGATGTAACGCCTCAAATCTGGTACCCGAATTGCTACATGGTGTTCATGACCCAGAAGGACCACAAGCTAACCCATGACCGATATCTATAACTGAGCACTGAATAATATACTGTAAATATGCAGAATATATGTTGTAAGGCCATAACGTTCAAAACTAAACTAATACTAAATATCAAACAATGTCTGTAATGGGGTATCACGATACCCAAAACTGAAATAAACTGTCTAAAATATGTTGTAGTCTGAAAGCCTCTAAAACTGAACTTTCTGAATAAAGAGTTGAAGGTACAATAACTCAACTAACTTCATCTATTGAGATAAACTAAGTACTGAAAGAATGAAATAATCAAATAATAACATCCACGAATGATGAGGACTCATTGCTAAGTTTACTGCTGTGGACTAGATCTAAACTGCTAAGGATGCTCTCGAGCTTGTGCTTCTGAACCTATGGTATAAAACAACATAGCATAAATACGTTAGTATGATTGAATGTATTGGTATGCAATTGAGGTAGACTGAATGCATGGGGTTCATATGCATGAACAATACTAACTGACTGAATAACATGAACGTGAGAATATATTCATGAATACATAACTGTAACTGAGATCGTGATAACACTGTCTTATGAATTTTGATATTATGGATTTATCGACAGCTGAGTACTAATACTGGGATATTGAATGACTAAGTCTATTGAGTACTGAGGAACTGATGTCATATTACTGATAAAGAAATGACAATTTCTGATAGTTTTGATTATGAAGAACTGGTTTGATTGACTGCATCTGACAGTCCTGAAATCTAAATACAGGTAACATAAATTTCATATAATTAATATACTATTAACTGGGTGACTATGTCTGACAGTCCTAATTTGGATGGAACTAGCAGAGTTCTGTACTAAGCTGAGCGACTGTATCTGACAATCTTGAAATTATAGAACTGAATTGAGTTTTACTACTGAGACTGGATCTGAAACTAAGATTGTGGGAGGTAATCATCTAACTGACATGCCCCAAAACTGAACTGGTGGGGCTCAACCTATAACCCTAACTGAAAGGGTGTCAGTACTGTGCCATGGGTAAAAAGAAGCTATGAGTAAACCCTTCTCTGATAGGGAGCTCTTCCTTCAACCCCTCCTAGTAGGAAAACTCGGATGAGGTGTAAAATCCTTAAACTTGTAGGGTAAATCTCAACCTACACTAGCTACGTAGTTCTGGAACTCAAGTATTTCTTCTAAGGATCATACCCTCTACTAGCTAACAGGTGAGTCCCTATCCTTAGGTTCACTCGGTGCTGAATCCTGCTCCCAGCTGAAGAGACACTGAACTGATTTTAACTAAACTGAATTGTTACTGATAGTATTGTTTAGTTGATTTGAACAGACTTCACTAACTTTTTGTTTACTAATGGAATACTACTGAGATCTGATAATTTACTGAGATTACCTAGATTACTGAGGTTACTGAGATTCCCTAGGGTATTGAGATTACTGAGTTTTCCTAAGTCATGTAACTGACTGAATTCTAATGATCATGGCTTGATTAAGAGTATCATGAAAACTGACACTGGCTCTAGGCACACATCTAAATTGTCAGGTACAAGTACCCGCTGGACTCGATAGCATAAAACTGACAAGACTTGACACTTCTTGAACATGTGACCAATATCAATAATTCATAATACAATAAGTTGGGGATTTCATGAAGCACGTGGTTATCATAATTTTGTACATGGTAGGAATGCATATAAACATGGCATGATTTTATCATTCTAACCTCATGAGAATTCCATCAAGCAATTACATAGCATAACAATAGCATGGGAGTCATTTGAACATACGGGTAAAACATGTATTTATCGTTTGGGTCACAATTAAGCTATAGTTCATAATTTCTAATCTTAGGCATTTTATCTAACACCTTACGTGCACCAGTTAGGGCATAGGCATAATCATCAAATTTACACATCCTAACCAACTAAGTTCATAGTTTTCAACTTGCATGCTAACATAGTTTCATAAAAGTAAATAAAGATTCCAACTTAGGAATCACATAATCATAATCTCATGAACATAATCAACCCACAACAATATATTTTTACAATACATGATTTAAAAACTTGATTCTTAGGCTTAATGGATGAAAGGAATCCATGAATGAACACTATGCATACCTTAGTTCTTAATTTTACAAAGATTGATGGAGAGATTCTTGAAATTGAGTCTTGAATTTGAATCCCAAATTGAAAGCCCTAACTTGTTCTTGAGAGAAACTTGAGAGAAACATTATATTTTGGGTGAAATATGGATAAATCACGTGTTATTGGATTTATATAAGGAAGGGAAATTAACCCTTTTGCCCCTTAAAGACGTAGACATTTAGTGACTAAAAAATTGGATGCCGACACTACAAGCGATACGACGCATTGATGGCTGTGACGCGATACTCGATACATCGCACCATGATTGCATCGAGCCTCAAAAGTTTTGGCTCTGGCATTCTTCACAAATATTGACCAATACGATTGGTGATGCAGTGCACCATGATCGCATTGGTCCACTATTTTGGGACTCTGAACATGATCTAAAAGTGTTCCAAAAATCTGAAACTTGTCCGAGAAAACCTATTAACCTTCCTGATCATGAATTAATAAAAATACAAACCATTAAAGAACATAAAGGTGGTGAAATGAGATTGGCAACTTTCGAAGGCCAAAAATATACTAAGTCTGGGAAGTTATCTAAGATTTTCTAAGTATGGGACCCCCTTAACAAGCATAACGGACTAACTAAGGTTAGAAATTTTTTGGTGTCGTACAATATCTCCCCTTTGGGAACATTCTTCCTCGAATGGGAGTGATTGAGATGGGGGAAATGATAAGCTAAAGTACATATTGAACATGAACATGAGATATTACTTCATGACTAGCATGACCGATAAGCTGAATGTATCATAATGAGCATGCATATCTGATGCATGGTTAACTAGTTCATGAATGCATGACTGAGATTTCTGATAAGCTGAGTTTCTCACAATGAGAATGCATATCTGATGCATGATTACATGAATAAAATGACATATGAACATATGACTGAATATGCAATGGTAATTGATACCAAGTTTATAATGGAATCTGGACATGGAACTGATTGAATTCATGGAAGACTGTTACCTTAAACTAAAAATGTTGATGAGTCTGAGACTAATTACTAATTATACATTAGCAGAAACATGAGAATGTAACTGAGTCAGAAACATGACACCCGAGATGGATATCGTGATCTGAATTGAGCACCTAGAATATGGGGCTTACGGCTGAGGTTGGAGTTTGAGGGTCAACTCACAAGTATCCCTTATTCAAAACTGGACTTATTACGAGAAGAGAGAGTGACATGTTTAAGTCATGAAAGTTCGGGGGATTATAGTGCATCTCTCCCTTGGGACACTATGCCCCTTGGAGAATGTTGGGTTGACTTTGCTGACATATTAAGTAAAGTGAGGCGATGCATAAAGAACCTAGGTACTAAATCGTGACTAATTATCTAAAATCTGAAGCTAAGGCATGATACATAAATCCAGTTGAATGCAAAACTACCTAGTTGGTCCATCTTAGAATGATCACATTTATGAGACTCTGGATAGTGCGACTAGATGGAAAAATAGGGAAACCATACCATCCAAACTTGTCTTTCTGACTGTTAAACTGAATTACTAGATTTATGGACTAACTCATGCTGAAAACTTGTACTCGACTGGAGAATTCCTATGAAATTCTTTCATAGAGTTCTAGTGGATGAAGGGAGAAAATAAATCTTGATCTGGCCTGAGTAGGACAATTGAATAAGAGATCGCTACATGGCTAGGATTTTTGTATTAGGAGGTAAGGCCTGTGAAACATCATCTAAGATGAGATGACTAAACCTTATGCACTGCAACTGAGTCTACTGAAGAGACTCAAATGGGTACTGAGCACAAATGCCTGGATATACTAATTTATCTGATTAATTGAATGACTGATAGCTGAATACTGGACATGTAAAACTGACCTGAACTTGATTTGGGATAGCTGGACTGAAACTATAGAGTGTTATGCATAGAAGGTAATGACTAACTAGGTAACATGAGGTAACTAAGTATAAGTGAGTAAAAAATTGTATTAACTTAAGAACGCAACACCAATCATCTAACATGATTCAGGAACATTCTGTAAACTGAGGTACTAAAATACTAATATCTGAGTAACTAATGGCCATATGCTATGGCTAGGAAATTTTGAAAATAGACTAAGTTTCTGATCTGACTAGACTAGGACTGGGACTGAGATTGTAGTTAAGACAATAATTGAGACTATAACCGTAACTAAGACTGTAACTGAGACTGAATGCTGGTTTTATATAATTGAGGGTTAGACTGGTATGGGAATACTGAATTCTGATGGCTAAGTAACTGATAGCTTAAAGCCATGGTTCTGTTGGACTATCTAAGTCCTTTACTGAATATTGATTACTGAACTAACACTGTAATAGAGTCCTGCAAGATGGAACATTAACACTATGGATTCACTGGGGGATCTAAACCGAGGATATACGTGACATTATCTAAGCTTGGCTAATCACTATAAGTAGAGCATGAGTTATGTGGGCTAAGCATACTTTAAAGTATAACATGAGTGCATGAGTCATGAGCTGCATGAATTGAGTCTGGAATTTTTGATTTCGTGGAACATGATCCGCAACATTGGATGAACTTGGACTCTTAATACAATGAACTTAAAACACACACTATTCTATGAAGAATGAATGGATATAAGTTATATTCGTGGGACTAAAATGTAAAGCATGCGTAAGTATCGGGAGGGTTAAAATGAAAAACCTTTCACTGAGGTAGAAATTGGTTGGGAATCATCTTCCTTTATTGATTTTCTACACATACTAGCATTACTAAAAGAATTTAAAGGCCTGACTTTCTGAGATATCATAACCGAACAGTTACTTAATACCTATCTGGCTGTGTTAGACTGACTCACTGGGGTAGAGACTGGAAAAGGTCCTATTAATATTTGGTCTAACCTTAAAGTTTATTGTTATGAAAGGAGTTACAAAAGAACCAGGAAGATCCTGAATTTAAAGAAACGTTAATATGTAAATAAGGGACCTGTACATACCAGTGGCTGCACCAGGAGGGCTTTCCTGATCCTGTCAGGACTGAAGTACATAGAGTCTGTTTGGGCATTGCCCACTGATAGTGCTGGGACTGGCACCTTACTAATTTGGGCGATTAGACTGAGGGTTTTACTAGAGCTCATGCTCACTTGCATGACATAAATACTGAACGAAGGGAAACTGTTCCTAAAACATCTCATAGCCTCCTGCACATAAGTGTGGTGCACAACATACCTATGTACAGTACTCTACTAGATACGACTTTTCAGACTTCCTAGGACACTTTTAAACCTTAGGCTCTGATACCAAGTTTGTAATACCACGAATCTGGTGCCTGGATCGCTACACAGTGCTCATGACCTCAAAGACGACAAGCTAACCCATGAGTGATATTTGTAATAGAGCACCGAACAATATAATGTAAATATGAAGAATATAAGTTGTAAGGCTATAAGGTTCAAAACTGAACAAATACTGAATATAAAACAATGTCTGTAATGGGGTATCATAATACCCAGAACTAAAATAAACTATCTGAAACATGTTGTTGTCTTAAAGCATCTAAAACTAAACTTTATGAATAAAGAGTTGATGGAACAATCCCCCAACTAACTCCATCTATTGAAATGAGTCACTAAATTTCTGTTGACTGATGGAATACTACTTAGATCTGATAACTGACTAAGATTACTGAGATTACTGAGGGTACTGAGATTACTGAGTTCTCCTGAGTCATGTAACTAACTGAATTCTAATGATCATGGCTTGACTGAGAGTATCGTTAAAACTGACACTGGCTCTAGGCACACAGCTAAATTTTTAGGTACAAGTACCCTCAGGACTCGATAGCATGAAACTGATAAGAATTGACACTTTTTAAACACGTGACCAATATCAACAATTCATAATACAATAAGTTAGGGATTTCATGAAGCACATGATTATCATAATTTTTATATGGTTGGAATGCATATAAACATGGCATGATTTTATCATTCTAACCTTATGGACATTCCATCAAGCAATTACATGGCATAACAATAACATGAGAGTCATTTGAACATACGGGTAAAATATGTATTTATCATTTGGGTCATAATTAAGTTATAATGCATAATTTCTAATTTCTTAGGCATTTTATCAAACACCTTACATGCACCACTTAGGGCATCGGCAGAATCATCAAATTTACACATCATAACCAACTAAGTTTATAGTTTTGAACTTGCATGCTAACATAGTTTTATAAAAATAAATAAAGATTCCAACTTGGGAATCACATAATCATAATCTTATGAACATAATCAACCCACAACAAAATATTTATAATACATGATTTAAAAACTTGATTCTTGGGCTTCATGGATGAAAGGAATCCATAAATGAATACTATGCATACATTAGTTCTTGATTTTACAAAGATTGATGGAGAGATTTTTGAAATTGAATCCTCAATTGAAAACCCTAACTTGTTCTTGAGAGAAATACTATACTTTGGGTGAAATATGGCTGAATCACGTGTTATTGGGATTATATAAGGAAGGTAAATTAACCCTTTTGCCTCATAAAGATGCGGACATTTAATGACTAAAAACCTGGGTTCCGACGCTAAAAGCAACGCGGTGCATTGATGGCTGTGATGCGATACTCGACGCGTCACACCATAATCGCGTCCAGCCTCAGAATTTTTGGCTCTGGCATCCTGCATAAATGTTGACCAACACGATTGGAAACACAGCGCTCCTTGATCGCATTGGTCCACTATTTTGGGACTCTGAACATGATCTAAACGTGTTTCGAAAAATCTAAAACTTGTTCGAGAACACCTATTGAACTTTCTGATAATGAATTAATAAAAATATGGACCATTAAAGGATATTAAGGTGGGAAAATGAGATTTCCAACTTTTGAAGGCCAAAAATAAACTAAGTCTGGGAACTTAGCTAAAATTTTCTAAGTATAGGACTCCCTTAGCAAGCATAAAGGACTGAATTAAGCTTAGAAATTTTGTAGGGTCTTATAGTAGATCTCCCATTGGTTGGTTTGAAGTGGGTGAGGCTGCAGCGGTAGGGCCTAACTTGGTATTTGATTCCTTAGAAAAAGTTTAGTTAATCAGGGAAAGGCTTAAGACAGCTCAGAGCCGGCAAAAATCATACACTGATATGCGAAGGAAGGATCTTGATATTAATATTGGGGATTTTATTTATTTTAAAATATCTCCTATGAAAGGAGTGAAGAGGTTTGGCAAGAAGGGGAAGCTCAGTCCCTGGTGTGTCAATCCTTACTGAATTATCAGCTATTTTGGCAAGGTAGCTTACGAGCTTGAGTTTCCTTCATATTTAGCTTCAGTCCATCTAGTGTTTTATGTATCCTTGCTAAATAAATGCATAGGTTACGTAGCAGCCGTAGTCCCTATAGAGAGCATAGATGTTTATAACAACCTCTCTTATAAAGAGATCCTAATAGGAATCCTTGATCGGCAGATTGCAGACTGAGGAACAAAGAAGTCCCTCTAGTAAAAGTTCTTTGGCAGAATTAGTCTGTTGAGGGAGATACTTGGGAAGCAGTAGAAGTTATGCGGACCAAGAATCCTCACCTCTTCTCCGCAAACTCAGATTCAGCTTAAGGTAATAGTTTTTTTTCAATTTACTCAGTTCTATATTAAGATTTTCTATATCAGTTAGACATTAGTTAAGTTGCATAGCATTCTCATATCATGCATACCCTCACGAAATAGCTCAGTCATATATCATGTCCTCAAAATTCAGTCATGTTTCAGTCATGCATGTTTAATATGAAAATTTAGTGTATCAGTAGTTTCAGACATAAAATCATGCTTCAATTATGCATACTTAGTAAACAAGTTCAGTTTATCAGTATTCTCAGCTTAGTCAATCTCATTCGAGGATGAATGTTCCAAAGGGGGAGAATTATTTTAGTGGTCAATGTAAGACCCCGTAAAAATTCTAAGCTTAACTCAGCCCTTAGAGCTTGATAAGAGGTTCCATAATTAGAAATTTTAGCTAAGTGTTTACACTTAGAATTATTTTAGTGTCATAAGTTTGTGATAATATTTCCCGACCTTAAAGTATCAATTTTTTGGTTAATTCATGATCAAGTATGCCAGTAGGTGTTCTCGGGTAAGTTTTGTATTTTTCGAACATCATTTGAATCATGTTTGAAAGTCCAAACCAGTGGATCAAAAAGATTGCAATGAGCCATATCTCCTATCGCATTGATAAATGTTTTTCCCAGCTCCCAGTGTCAATTTCTTGTGAGCCGACGTGGACTCGATGCGGCACTTTAGCCATCACATCGACTCTGTAGATGTGGATCTTTGAGATACACATCACTGGACCCATTTTTAGTCATTAAAAATCCGTGTCCATGAGGGTATTTGGGACATTTTCCCACCCCTTATTCAGCCCAAAAATACAAAATTAATCACTCCTAGGGAAAAAACATTCTTTATTTCTCTCAAATTACTCAAGAGAAAAACCCTAGGAGATATAATTTCAATTCAAGCTTTAAGAAATTCACCATCAATCTTTATTAATTGAAGTATCAAGGTATGTGAAGTGTTTATCCAAGGGTTTCCTTCCACCGTTGGAGTTCAAGAAACTCTTTTTAATTACAAGCTAAATGATTTCATCTATTTCATGTTGTATTTGAATGTAATCTTGATTATGATGTTAAATGGGTTTTCAATTTCATGATTTATCACAAATTCCTTCAAAACTAGTAAATTGTGGATTGAATTATGTGAACTACATGTTGAACTCTTGAATACAAGTTGAATGTAGTATCCATGATAGTGTTACATGTTTATTGATATGTGAAATACCCATGCTCCCCAAGTGTTTGTCAAAATGCTTATGTGAATTGACTAGTACAAGCATGACATGTTATTATGTAATTTAATTCATGCATAAGCTGATGTATATCAAGTTTTTGACAAAAATGTCTAAATGAATGCATTATTAGTAAGCAAGTACTATTATGCTACTAAAGTCATGCAATATGTCACTTTTCATATTATTAAGTCCTGGGGGTATTCAATACTCGAAAAACTAGTTGTTTACCTAAAGCTACAGTAGTTACAAAATAGTCTCAATAGTGTCATGAATAGTAAGACTAAGTAATCAGTCCTAGTATCACTTCAATAGTTAGCTCAAACTCAGTGAACTTAGTTCAGTTCAGTATGACAGTACGATCAGTAATAGTTTATTCAAGCCTAGTACAGTTTAGAAATCATTTCAATGTCTATTCAGTTAGGAGTAGGAATCAGCACCGAGCGAACCCAAGGATGGGGGCATTCCTGCCACCATAGGGTTTGACCCTTAGTAGCAAAGGTTAAGATATCTTTCTTCCAGACTAACGTTGATACATTTGACATGAGTTTTCCTACCAGCGAGGGTTGACGATAGTGCTTCCTATCAGAAAGGGTTAACTCATACTTGTCTTTACCCGTGGCATGATATTGACACCCTTCTAACTAGGGTTACAAGTTGTACCCCAATCCATTTAGATAGGGGTATGTCGGTTAGATTACTACCTCCTACAGTTTTAGTTTCAGTCTTAGCATAAACCTCAGTTCAGTTTTACAAATTCAAAACTTTTAGACACAATCATCCAACTCAGTATAGAACTCAGTTCTATTCTACAAAATCAGGAAAATAAAAAATAGTCACTCAGTTATCAGTACTGCGGCATCAGTAAACTCAGATATCAGTTAATCAGTATTCAAAACTTAGTATTCAATGTTAACATGATCTCAGTTACAATTTATGTATTCATGCATGCACTCTCATTCAGTTATGTCCATGTTACTCAGCTAGCTTTTTTCCATGCGCTCAGTTACCATACTAGTACATTCAAAGTACTGATACATACTTTTCTTTTGCACTATGTCCTATATCATAGGTTAAGACGTATGGGCTCATGACTGTAGCAGCCCAGATTAGCAGCATCAGATTTAGTGGTGAGTCCCATAGTTCAAGAATGATGTTATCTTTCAGTTTTTAAGTAGTTCAGCATTCAGTAGATGAAGTTAGTTGGGGATTTTTCCCATCAACTTCATATTCAGACAGTTAGAGGATTTCAGAATAGAGTATTTCATACAGATATTTATTTTTCAATATTCACTTATTAGTATTAAGTATTTGTTTTCAGTTGTGAACCTTATGGTGACTTCAGCCTAATTTTAATATTTATTTTAGTATTTATATTATTACCGTATGATTATTCAATGCCCACAGCAGATATCAGTTATGGGTTAGATTGTGGTTCTTTAGGGTTGCAAGCACTGTGTAGCATTTAGGGTATAGACTCAGGGTGTTACAATTTGTTTAGACGTGGCTCAAATGACTTATTTTATAGGTTTCTCTAATTATTCTTCTCAAGGAACATTTGGCACCATTACCTCATGGAAAGTTTACTAAGTATGATACCATATCCCTTTCCAAATTTTCATTCTGATTATTTTTGGCCATGAACTCTCTTGGCAAAGTTAGAATTATCTTTAAATCCACCTTTTCTTGTAAGATACCTAATAAAATTTTGGCTCATTTTATTTATTCCTTAACCTAGGTCTGACTGTTTCACTCAACAACCTTCAAGTCTTTCTCTATCAGGTCATCTTTCAAAACCAAGACCCACTAGGAGACATGCCGCCTTCTTTGGAACTATCTTACACACCTTATTTATTGTATCTACCTCTCTTGAAAGAGGATAGTAAAATGACAAACATTAAGTTACAAGGTCTGTGACTGCTATTCACTATTTAGTCAACACCACAAAAAGGGTACCATAGTAAAGGTTAAACCATATAGAATAAAATAAAGATAAGGTAGTCTAGGAAAAAATTTTGATTCAAGTTAATATAGATTGTTGATTACAAATACAATAACCAATAAAGGAAAATAATAAGTTCCTTCAATAGCATAGTACTAGATAATCTTAAACATAAATCTGACTAACAACCCCCAAATCAATGCTATCATTCCTTTTTCGTATGAAATTTTGTTCTATTGGGAGTATATGAACATTTTACCATGATTTCCACAAATATGCATATATTTATGCTTCCTTGCCAATTAGGTTCACTCAAAATTGATAACTCTACCTAGCTTTTTCTGCATATAATTGGCTATCTTAATAAATGTTTTTCCACCAGCCTTGCAAGTTATCTCCCTTCGCAATAGTCAGTAATCAGTAAAATAGTTATCTCACTGAAGAAATATCTGATAAAAAATAACAATTTATATTACTGCTAAAATCTTTTACAATACATCAAATTATTTGTTCCTAAAAAATTTGTGCTTACTATCACATAGAATAAAAGCAATAGTAAATATTCTTAAATATAAAACTTCAGAGGTCTAGAATATTTCTTGCCTTCTAGGTTGCATAGAACATAAGGGGTTATGTCATGAAATAAAAAAGAGTGAAATTCTAACTACAAATACGTCAATCTTTTGGTTCTTTCACGATCCTAATATAGATAAGCCATTAGTTTCTTTGACACAATCTGGTGAAAAGCCTCTTCTTCTTTACCTCATCCTTCTTTTTTCATGCATCTTGATCAGCAAAGTGCAATTCTCATTCAAAATGCATACTATATAATGTAAAAAAGCATAATTAAGATAATCATATCATAGTCCCACTAGCCTAGCCCTATAACTATAGTTTCTTAAATCCAAGTTGTGTTATTTTGATTTGATACAAATGCATTGTGACTACCAAAGGTGATCAGGAAATTATGGAGCAGAGTAAACTAATTGAACAAGAAGTAAAATATCAAAATATTTTCACAGAGTAGAACTAAACTTTTGTTTCCATTTCAGGGAAAATAATAGAAAGTACAATGGTTAAATACAATAATTTAAGAACTTATTGGTACTTTCTACTTGCTAACATTAGAATCTTAAGTTCTCTGTGACATTCAACCAAGTAACAAGGTTAAAACAAACCTAGAAATCTTGTACCTAATTTGGAAATTGGGGTCCAAGATGGTTGTCATACATCCTCATCATACTTCACAATCTCAAATTCACTGTCAATATTCTCAAATTTTATCTGGTTCACCATGTGATATGGTATTTCAAAATTTTTTTGGCATACTTAATAGCTCTTCATTGATCCATGATCTTATGCCATTCTCAATGCTTTGACTACCTATACATTTTAGAGGGATTTGAGAATATTTTTCGCATTTCTAAGTTGCACTGCTAAATAGGTACCCCATTATTATGTTCTGATGTTTCGAATTTTAACGGAACATTTTTCATCTTTTTCTTGATAAAATTGCATGTTTTAAAGAAACCAAGGTTGCATTTAATACTGGTTTTAAGTGTTTCAGGGTAAGGAGCTAGCTGAAGGAAAAGACTCAAAAAATTAGCAGAAAAACACTTCTGATGGTCAAAATGGTGGACTGTCAATCTTGTGATGGACCACCAACTCAACCGTCAGGACCAAACAGAATCCATCACTTCAGATGACCCAGCGACGGCCCATGTGGTGGACCTTCAGTCTTGTGACAGACCACCACTTTGGCCGTCAGTGCTAAACAGAACAAGGCATCCTGAAATGCTCAGCGACGGCCAACATGGTAGACCATCGGTCTTGCAATGGAACACCACTTTGGCCGTCAGGACTAACCAGTACTTGACTCTCAAGGATCATTAGCGATGATTAAAATGGTGGACCGTCAGTCTTACGACAGACTACCACTTTGATCATCAGTCTTATCTGGAAAGTGACTCTCCAGTATCATTAACGACGGACCAAATGGAGGACCGTCATCCTTGTCATAGACCACCACTTTGGTCATCACTTTGGATGCAGGTTTTTTAAGTTCAAATTTTAAATCCCTTTTGGATGAAAATATATAAATACCTAGTTTTAGGTTTTATTAGGTATCTCTTATCTTTTATTGGGGTTTTCCATACTGAATATACATTGTTACATAGTTTTTCTCAAAGATTCATTGGAGATTTGTGGATATAGATTCCTTTATAATATTTTCTATTGAAGATTGAAGAACAACAATTGTGACTTTTGTAAGTAAACTTTGAATTAATTTATGAATAACACAATAGTTTCTTCTCTTTCTTGGGTGGAAATGTGTGGCTAAGCTCCCATAACTAGGGCTTTGGGATCCTTGATGTGAAAAGCTAATTTTGGGTTGTGAATATAGTAGATTCCCATGAGTAATTGATATTGCATACACTCTTCTTCACTTTAATAACTTTGCTTGATTGTAAACTTGAAAATTGAGCCCAAGAACAATACTTGTTAAAATAGAAAAGTACTTATTGGGAAATAAAAGGTTTACATAAATCTAAAGGCTTTAGCCTTTGGATAAAGGGTAGATTCCTTAACCGGATCAACCCATGTGAGATTATAATTGAATTAATACTATGTTCCTTAAGTTTGACTGAATTAAGGGATAAGGTACTCATTTAGGTTGAGAAACTAATGGGTAAACCATAGAATTCAATTACTCTTGCAATTAGAATTGTTCATTGGGAATCCAAAATAGTTCACAATCCAAGCTACTTAAGCATCTTGGTAACCATAACTCTAGTTTGACTGCTCTTACTAAATTACTATTTGTAAGACAATCGACAGTTGGATTACTTGCTGTGAAAAGCATTTGAATACAACTGATAAATCAAAACTCCTACTTTATTCTTGAACCCTTGATCAATAGTCTAATAATAACCACAATACTTAGTGAACACAACATTCCCTGTGTGATTCGACACCCAACCCAGTTTGGTTCTATATTTGACAAACCCACCTATGCAAGAGGTGGTGAAGAAAGTAATCATCAAATGGCTAGATGCAGGAGTGGTATAGCTAATTTCAGATAGTAAGTGGGTGAGTCTTGTATAGTTCTTGCCCAAGAAAAGAGGCATAACATTTGTGGCTAACGAGAAGAATGATTTGATCCCACTCAAGCCAGTTACTGGGTGAAAGGTGTGTATGGATTTCAGAAAACTCAACTCATGGACACTGAATGACCACTTCTCAATACCTTTCATGGATCAGATACTTGATCAGCTTGAGGGAAGGGATTGGTACTGTTTCTTAGATGGGTATTCTAGTTACAACCAGATTTCTATTACTCCTGAAGATCAAGAGAAGATGATATTTACGTGCCCATATGACACATTTTCTTTTGAGAGGATGCCTTTAAGGTTGTGTAATTCACCTGTAACTTTTCAGCGGTGTATGAGGTTGATATTCTCTAATATGGTTGAAGACACCTTGGACGTGTTTATGGATGATTTCTCAATTGTCAGTGATTCTTTTGAGCTCTGCTTTCTGAATCTTAGTTGGGCATTACAGTAGTGTGAAGAGTTCAACCTTGTCCTTAACTGGAAAAAATGCCACTTTATAGTGAAGGAAGGCATTGTTCTCGACCACAAAATTTTAGTGAAAGGAATTGAAGTAGATAAGGAAAAGGTCTAAGTTATTAAGAAACTACCTCCCCCTATCTTATTTAAAGGCATCCGTAACTTTCTCGGTCATGCGGGGTTTTACCGCAAATTCATAAAGGACTTCTCAAAGATTGCATACCCACTTTTCAAAATTCTAGAAAAGGAGGCTAATTTCACTTTCGGTGATGGCAGTAAAAAGGCATTTGAATGTCTAAAGTTGAAACTAGTGGAGGCTCCAGTTATTGTTGCCCCTGATTTGGCAAAACCATTCGAGATTATGTGCGATGCCAGTGGAGTGGTACTTGGTGTTGTTCTTGGCCAAAAGAAAGAGAATTTGTTCCATCCAATATATTATGCAAGCAAGTCCTTGAATGGGTCCTAAAAGAATTATACCATGACTGAGCAGGAACTTCTAGCAGTTGTGTATGCTCTTGAGAAGTTCAGAGCATATTTGTTAGGTACCAAGGTGATGGTCCACACTGACCACGCAGCCTTGATATATTTGATGGTGAAAAAGGATTCAAAACCAAGGTTAATTAGATAGGTGCTACTGCTTTAAGAATTTGACTTTGAATTCAAAGATAGTAAGGGTTGCGAAAACTAAGTTGCGGATTATCTGTCTAGGCTGGAAAGTGAAAAAGTAGTTAGAGAATAATTTAAGATCAATGATGCATTTCCAGATGAGGAAATCTTGGCTACTTTTATGGATAAAATACCTTGGTATGCAGATTTCGCAACCTATGTAGTGAGTGTGGTGATTTCAAAAAATCTTTCTTTTCATCAAAGGAAGAAATTTCTTCATGATGTGACACATTATTTCTGGGATGAGCAATAATTTTTTGGTAGTGTGCGGATGGTATTGTTAGATGGTTCATCCTATATGTAGATATGTTAAATGTACTAGACGCGAGTCATGCTTCCCTAGTTGGAGGTCACCATGCAGGTGATCAGACAGCAAGGAAAGTGCTTCAGTGGCTACTATTGGCCCTCTTGGTTCAAAGATGCCTACGAGTTTGTGAAGAGGTGTGACCAATTTCAAAGGAAAGGGTCTATCTCAAAGCACCATGAGATGCCAATATCTAAATTGTTGGAGGTAGAATTATTTAATGTTTGGAGCACTGATTTCATGGGGCCCTTTATGAGATCATTTTTGATAAAGTACATATTAGTTGCCGTTGACTACGTGTTAAAATGGGTTGAGGTAGTGGCTCTAATAGATAATGAAGGGAAGAGAGCTGTTGTATTCTTGAGGAAAAACATCTTCTCTAGCTTCAGGGTATCACATACCATCATTAACGATGGAGGATCACACTTTTGCAATAAGATGTTCGAAGCTGTCTTGGCAAAATATAGAGTTAAGCAACATAAATTGGCTACACCATACCACCTGCAAACTAGTGGGTAGGTAGAAATCTCTAATCAAGAAATCAAAGCTATCTGTGCCAAGACTATAAATGCTAGCAAGAAGGATTGGTCTAGGAAGTTAGACAATGCCTTATGGGCTTATTGAACGGCTTTTAAGACACCTATTGGCATGTTGCTATACCAATAGGTTTATGGCAAAGCATGTTATTTTTCAATTGAACTAGAGCACAAAGTGTTGTGGGCATTGAAGTGGCTTAACTTGAATTGGAATGAGGTAGTTAATATGAGACTGGGGCAACTGAATAAGATGGATGAGCTCTATCTTAGAGTTTATGATCGGGCTGATCTATACAAGGAAATAATGAAGAAGTACCATGACCAAAGGATTGAAAAGCAATATTTCCAAAAAGGTGACTTGGTGCTTCTGTTCAACTCAAGACTCAAACTGTTTCCATGTAAGCTCAAATCCAAATGGTCCATCCCATTTAAAGTGAGTCAAGTCTACTCATCTGGAGTAGTGGAACTTGAAAATGAAGACTAAAGTGTCTTCAAGGTAAATAGGCAGCGTGTGAAACTGTATATCAGTCCGATGGACTCGATAAAGAGTATTAATACTATCTATCTCGATTAAGTCTGAGTATTTGAGATAACTGAGTAATGTCATGATGATAAATTAGGTATTGGTGGGAGGAAACCCACAGTGTGTTATTGTAAAGAATTAGTTAAAATATTTTGTTTTTTTGGTGCATTTTTTATGTGTTAGTAACGTGCTCAAGATTTAAAATGCAGAAAAAACAAGGAGTATCAAAATCGGAAAAGGGGTTGAAAATATGAGCTACTGGAATAAAAATTACGGCCGAATTGGTGGACCACCAGTCACCTGATGGACCACCATTTCAACCATCGCAAAGAAGCTGAAAAAATCATTCACTGGAGAAAGTTGACAGCCAAAGTGGTGGAACATCACTAAATTGGTGGACCACCTACTGATTGTCAAAATCAAGTTGAGTTGCCTAGGTTCTAGTAAGGTGAGATGGTCAAAGTGGTGGACCATCACAAATTTGGTGCACCGCTACTTGGACCATCAAAATTAAACTGAAGTGACCATGTTCTGGTAAGAAGCAATGGCCCAAATAGTAGTCTGTCGTATTTTCGATGGACCATCATGGCAACCATCACTGTTACCCTAACACTGGGTCGGGTTGGGTTAAAATTAATATTTATTTAAGTGACCCGTATTTGGCTAATTTATTAAAGAGGTAAAAGAGTGATTACATATGTTGTACTATTTTCAACTTCTTCAATTGACCAAATTCTATTGGATTCAAAGAATCTGAGGGCATTTGATCTTCCTAGGACTCTTCATCTACTTTTTTTTCTCTATTTAAGCAAACCCTTTTCTTTTCTTTATCTTCATCTCAAACATTCTTGAAAGCAATTATGGATTTTTAAGTATTTGCAAGCAAGTAAAAGAGAAACTTCTACAAAACCAAGGTATGAGCACCTCCATGTCTTATCTTTTTGAACTACTACAATATGAAATGAATAATTGGTTAGTTGATAAAAGTTCATCTTGTTTTTATTCTTTTTCTTTAACTTATTTTGAGTTCGGAGCAATAATATACACTATGTGGGTGAAGTCTAGTAACCCGTATCCTCAAAAGTGTGAAATTATGTGAATAAATATGAAGTTGGTGTCAGTTTTTATAAAAAATTGGGATTATATGCTAAATGTTCGACAAAATGTCGAATTGAATCCTGAATCTCAAGAAGGGAGTGCGACGATTGAAATTGTGGACCATCAATTATGCAACGGACCACCAAATAGACCATCACAAGAACCCTAGAAATGACACCCACTAGTTAAGATGCAAAGACCAAAGTGGTGGACCGTCAACTTTGCGACGGACCACCATATGGACCAATGCATCTCTCTAAAATTTCAGGTATTCTGGAAAGGACCTGATGGCCCACCTGGTGGACCACCAATTACTGGACAGACCACCAGTATGGTCGTCAAGTCTACGTTTTCACTGTTAGGATGTTTTTATGTTGTGAACTAATTCCTTACTTCCTTATCAGGCGTTAAGGCTCGTAAACTTCCACCAAATATAAGAGGAAGATCCTAAGCGGTAGAGACAAATTTGCACTCGCGCAGAGCACCAGGAAACGTGAAAGGGAAAATCCCACACTCTTCCAGTCTAAAGTGGAGAGCAATAGTACTACAAGCAATACCAGCTCAAGCCCAGATGAGGCAATGGTTGCTACAAATCAACCCAAGCCTGTTGAGGGTGGAACTGAGGCTGCTAGCGTGGGAGAACAAATGGAAGCAACTGACGTGGATACTAAAATTGAGGATGCTAATGTTATCAAGCGTAAGGATCCTCAAGTTTGATAGGTGATTAGATTAAAAATAGAGAGAGAAAGAGAGAAATCCTATGACGGATTGACACCTACAGTAAGAGGGATAAAAAGGCCATTTACAGAGAAACATCAGATTGGTTACATAAATATCTTGAGTTGGAATGTCATTTTAACGAGTATGTACTATCATGGATGAGTAGTCCACCAGGATCGTATCAAACAAATTTGGTAAGAGAATTCTTTGAGAATTATATAGCATTAGTAGAGAAGGACTATCCAAAGGGGACATCAGTTGCAAGCCTGCCAAATAGAGAGTCAGTACCTATCCAAGGGACCATTATCGATATTTTAGCCCTAACAATTAATAGGATATTATTTTGGCCTGAGTAGGAAGCTCCGCCTGCTATACCTGATCTTGAGTATAGGCTGAGAACTGCATCTAATCAGAGGCCTTGGGTGGCTTCATTATTGACTAATGATGTTAACTTCTCTTGGTTGACCAATCCTTGGGAGCGTCTTGCAAAATTTTTCGTTAGCTTTAAGGCTAAGTTCTGGTGGGCCGTTGTTCGCTTAAGGCTAATGCCAACAAAAAGTGATGGAAACCTAGATAAACACAGAGTTGTATAGGTGGCAAGCTTGGTTTCAGACCTGCAGATTGACTTCGGCCAGATTATTACAGATGAGATGTTCGTAAAGGCATATAAAATCGCTAATGCATTTCCGTTCCCATGCTTGATCACAGAGTTGTGTAGGCAAGCAGGTCTACCTCTGATTCATGGAGTTGACAACGTAGTTTAGGCTACATATAGACAAGATATTTAGAACTTGAAAGATGACTTAAAATTCAAGATGTGGGTCACCAAGTCTCCTACTTACCAAACTCAATCTGTACCAACTCTCGATGCTACCAAAATTCCTGTAGGTATGCCTTTTCCCATCACCACTTATGTGACACCTAAATATATACCTCTAAGTATATCTAGAGGGTTAGGTTCTTCACCATCTATGTGTGGATCAGACTATTCTAAATATAGGTTAATGCAGGAAAATTTTGCAAAATCAGTGAAGCTGCAAAAGAGGTTTCAGAAACACTTAGATAAATAGGCATCATAATTCAAGCCATTTGTTGACGGAATTATTGCTAAGGCATTCCTTCCATTCTAAAATATTCAAGCTAGGATGGACAACATGGAACACCGCATCAATAAAAGTCTAGATGCACTGTCTCTTCCTGATCTTACCAACCTCATGGTAGAATTTGAGCAGGCAAAGGCTAATATAGCAGAGTTAAAGAGAAAGCAGCCATAGTAGACTATTTTTTACCCAGCCTTAGTGGTAAGTGACGATGATGAAGGCATTATGGACCTAATAGAAAGACTTGTGAAAGACAAAAGAAAGTAACACATGGATTAATGAGCTGCAATGAAAGCTAAAAAGAGGAAAAAAAGAGTAGAAATGATACCAGAGCAACATAAATATCATGATCTAAAGATAGCTTAAAAGAAATCAAAGAAAATTTAAGAAAAAGGATAGAAGAAAAAGAAAGATGAAGCAGCAGAAGTATCTAGTAGTGCTACCCCAACAAGGGGCAAAGTTCAGCATCAGTCTGAGAGATGATTCCTCCGATCTAGGAGGGTGAGGTATTGAGTGCCCCTACCATCATAGGGGCAAACATTACACCAAGTGAGGACATAGGAGCCTCACCACACTTCACATATGCCTCGGATGAATAAGAGGCAAAACAAGTATAGCCATTCCTTTATACTTCAATTTAATACTTTGAGGATAATGCATATATTTTTATGTGGGGGTGGTGTACTTGTATCATGGGGGGTTGTTTCCAATATTCTGAACCCTACCATGCGCTATCTAGGAGAATTGGTATGTCTAGGATCATGTTAAGTTTGCATTTTTCTTTTCTAGGTTTAACTTTAGATTAACATTTTTCTTCTTTTTAAGTCTTATTACGTTGTCAATGTAGGTCCATGGAATAAAAGTGTTGTTTGTGTTAGTATCTTGTTGTAAATATGGATAATGAATGATTTTGGCACAAAGCTAGGACTATTTCCATATGACTGTTTATTTATCCCCTAGGATATATGCTCAATTATTCGTGAATCTGTAGTTGGCATTAACCTATAAATATACATGACATGTGATGCAAATCTTAAGAACAGCAAAATGAGTGTAACTCAGTTACCACTGTGTGTGCGAGTATTTGTATTAGTTCTTACATAGTATAGTACCTAGAACTTGCCTGGTTTACTTAATGTTGTTTTGTAGTTGATGAGATGAGAAGGGATGGCAGGACACCTTGTGCTTTTAGTACACTTATCCAAAGTAATTAACCCTACCAAAAATAATTTTCCATTTTCGAACCCTTATTTGAGCCTTTGTTAATTTTTCTCCATCACCAAGCATTCTAGTTTACTTTTTTTAGCTTTTGCGCTAGCCTAATAATGGGCAATGTGTACCTAAACTTAGGCAAAACACCTAAGTTGAGGGTGGTTATCGTAAGACTATTTATTGCCTAAGGGAAAGTTGGTCTAGAATTTGAATTTGAGCATTTGGCCCTGGTCTAGTTAAGACAATGTGCACCTTGACTTATGGCATCAGCCTAAGTTGAGGGTGGATGATGCTTGTGTGTATATATATATATATATATATATATATATATATAAGGTTTATTGTGGTAAAGTATGAATTAATGAGAAAAGGGTAAGTGAGCTAGCAAAGCAATGGCCTTGGTAAGAAGAATTTGAAGGCAAAGAGAGTTAACGCCTAGTTCTTAGTCACTTGTTCCCTAAATTTTTTCCTAACCTAGCCTGATACCTCATTACTAACCTATAAAAGACTTGCTTGATCTTGGAACTCAGCTATAAGGGGGATGTTGTATGATAAAAGCAAGATTATGGGTGCATGTTGTATGTTAGTTACTTCTTTGAAGAGTGAGAGGTTTTTGATTTGTATCCATAAAATATACTAAGTGGTGGGTCTCCTTGTCTATGAGGGCAACCTGAGTCATACATAATTTGACTGATCTCTATAGATTCTTGTATCCATGTTGTGTAGATGAATTGAATTTAAAACAATGTTGGGTATAGACTCTGACGTGTTAAACCATATGATTTGGATGCCAAGTGAATGGTTATGTGAGAATTAGTTCAGTAGTAAATGCCCGTCATTGTATTATCCATATTTGTAATTCGGTGCTGAGTTTCTTAAGGATAAGCAATTATCTTAAGTTGAGGGTGTTGATGTTCGGGCTTTTGATGGAACATTTTTTAATTTTTTCTTGGAAAAATTGCATGTTTTCAAGCAACTAAGGATGCATTTAATACTGGTTTTAAGTATTTTAGTGTAAGGATCTAGCTGAAGGAAAAGACTTAGAAACTTAGCAGAAAACACTTTTGACGGTCAAAATGGCGGACCATCAGTCTTACGATGGACCACCAACTCAACCGTCAGGTCCAAACAGAATCCATGACTTCAGAAGACCCAGCGACGGCCCATGTGGTGGACCATCAGTCTCGCGACAGACCACAACTTTGGCCGTCGGTGCTAAATAGAACCAGGCATCTTAAAATCCTCAGTGACGACCAACATGGTGGACCACTGGTCTTGCAACGGACCATCACTTTGGCCATCAGGACTATCCAGAACTTGACTCTCAAGGATTATCAGCTATGGTAAAAATGGTAGACCATCAGTCTTACGACGGACCACCACTTGTACCGTCAATCTTATCCAGAAAGTGACTCTCCAAGATCAGCAGTGACGGACCAAATAGAGGACCATCAACCTTGTGATGGACCACCACTTTGGCCGTCACTTTGGATGTGGGAATTTTAAGTTCAAATTTTAAATCCTTTTTGGCTGGGAACATATAAATACCCAGTTTTAGGTTTTATTAGATATCTCTTATCATTTATTGGGGTTTTCCATACTGAATATAGATTGTCACATAGTTTTTCTCTAAGATTCATTGGAGATTTATGGATCTAGATTCCTTTATCATATTTTCTATTGAAGATTGAAGAAAAACAATTGTGACTTTTGTAAGTAAACTGTGAATTAATTTATGAATAACACAATGGTTTCTTCTCTTTCTTGGGTGGAAATATGTGGTTATGTTCCCATAACTAGGGTTATGGGAGCCTTGATGTGATAATATGATTTTGGATTGTGAATCTAATAGATTCCCAAAAGCAATTTATATTGCATAAACTCTTATTCACTTTAATGACTTTTCTTGATTTCAAACTTGAAAAGTGAGCCCAAGAACAACACTTGTTCAAATAGAAAAGTGCTTGTTGGGAAAAGAAAAGGTTTACATAAATCTAAAGGCGTTAACCTTTGGATAGAGGGTAGATACCTTAACCGGATCAACCCATGTGAGATTATAGTCGAATTAATACTATGTTCCTCAAGTTTTAAAGAATTAAGGGATAAGTTACTCATTTAGGTTGATAAAATAATGGGTAAACCATATAATTCAATTACTCTTGAAATTAGAATTGTTCATTGGGAATTCAAAATAGTTCACAACCCTAGATGCTTAAGCATCTTGGTGACCATAACTCTAGTTTGACTACTCTTACTGAATTACTATTTGCAATACAATTGACAGTTGAATTACTTTTTGTGACAAGCATTTGAATACAATTGATAAATCAAAACCCCCACTTTACTCTAGAACCCTTGATCAACAGTCTAATAACAACCACAATACTTAGTGAACACATTATTCCCTGTGGTATTTGACACCCAACGTTGGGTTCTATATTTGACAGCGACCAATTACACTTTCTAATGAGAGTTGTAATTTAGACATATCATGTTCTACATGAACTGTATTGTTCCTAAAGTTCAAGAGAGTAGCATTAACTCATTTCTATTTATCTTGACATGTTAGATCATAAATTTTTGTATGTGGCACCAAGTAATATTATTTACGTCTTTATTAAGCTGAATATACATAAAACAGAAGAAAACAAAGTGACCTCTACACTTTTTGATTTTTCTCTGAACAAATGCATGCTTTTTAAGAAATATAATAACTCCTTTATCAAAGGTTTTGAGAGAATTAGGTCAAGATTATTACAAATATAAACATGAAGTAAACATATATGATATACCAAAAATATTAGGACTTTGTAACTTATATTTTGCATTCGTGCATGACAAAATCCCAACATATGTATCGTCACATAAACTCCAACTAAAGATTTATATTTGTGCATCATGTACATGACAAAAACAATAATAATACGTTTACTCAAAAAAAAGTCATTTCTCAAATCCACATCAAAATTCAAGAAATATTGGAACAAATAATAAATACAATGTGATTGTAATTCCACAAGATGTGTGATTAACTTCTAAAATAATATGCCTGTCAAAATAGATCTTAAACCACCACTTTCATCAACCATTGCTCAAGTGCACCACGAAAGATCATTTTTTCTTCCTTGTAATTAAACAGAATTGAAATTTTTAGGGCTAGACTTTCTTAATTAAGGCATTAAGTGAATGGCATAAGATATTAATACGACATCTACAAACTTCACAATGTTAACTTCAACTAAAATATAAATAAGTCACATCCCCAACTTTTTACACAACAGGATAAGTCAAAATAGTAATAGTAAATACACATGTACATATCATAAACATTAATTTTTATCTATTAAGACAAACACACATGTCCACGATACATTCTTTATCCATATGCATAGTTGAACTACTTATGCTAGCTAATAGAGCCGATTGTTGAATTTTATTGCTATAGTTCAATGGTTCTTTTAAGATTGTCATTCTCTTACCTACATACTATAAGACAAAATCATCTTTTCATAAACACTTTCATAAAGCATGAATAACATCTTTCTAAAGGAAATTTTCCTTAATTGGTACACGCGGATTAGTTCCTACCATCATCTAGTACTAAATATTTAATATTTCAAAATTGAAAGTGGAAAAACTACAGCTTTTAAAAACATTCTAAAACTTAAAATATGCACAAAATTGGTTGCAAAATATATCAGAACGGCTGAAAATTTACGAAAAAATAACAAAATATTATTAGTGGTATTAGGGATATCATCAAATAACTGAAGTGTGCAGTACCAGAAGTACTGAGAATCATTACGTTGGCACTTTCTATCTATGGTAATATTGTCCACTCTATATATTCTCCCCTTTACTTTTCTCTTTTATTTTCTTAAATAATTTTGCTACATGAAAAGGAAGATCAAGAAATGGCAAGTCACTTAACACTAAATAGGGGGTCAATAAATTAAAAATCAAATGAAAGGAAAAATAGTAACCAAACCGATTAATAAGAAATAAAAACTTCACTAAATTTGATCAATCATCAAAAGAATTATCAACATGCAATAATTGAGAAATCGAAAAGAAATCTTAAATGACTAAAGAGTATATTAACATGTTTTAGAACAAAATAAGGAAGAAGAAGCACTGAAAATTAGGAGAAAGTGGGAGTGGGAAGCAATTTTGGGAAGAGAACACATGTTAATTATCAATGAGATGGGTCTTAAAATAACTTACAACTTACATTATATTTTGCACGACTGAGGATTGTAATGTTAGTACACTTTAAATACAACTTATATTGTATTTTTGTACAACTCAGCATTGTAGTGTTAGTACATTCAAACTCCCACTTCTAATTTAGGAAAAATAAAGAGTTGAAGTAGCTTAATCAGGCAGGAGATCAACATGTCTGGCTGGCATAAATAAGGGAAAAATCATCTTTTTAGTTTCAAAATAAATACTAAGAGATATAAGACTTTTCAATGTGTGTTTCTCCATTCATTTCATCTCTCTTGATTATTCCACTTTTGCACACTTTCATTGGCTTTCTTACTCATCCATTACTTCCATATCTCTACTTCATCGACTAATTTTAGGTAATGTTTCCTCATTTCAACCATCTTTCTGAGTTAATTTAACTCTAAAAGTTAAGTGTCTATTAAGATACCTAGGCATATGAGAAAATTCCTCAAATAGATAGTCTTTCCATTAATCACTTTGTTGTGGTTTTAATTCATGGTTTTTTTTTCATATTTCCCTTTTTCCCATTCTTTATTGTCTTTGATTTTTGCTATTCCTAATTTTTATCATTAATAATTTGTTCTTGCTATTTCCGACTAAAATTATTTGCTCTTACGACAATCTGAGTTTTCTGAGTTTTGTTAGTTTAGTGCCCTTTTATTCATTAAGTAATTTTAGCAGAAAGTATTGAAGATAGCTTTGTTCCTTTTTAAATTTCCATTATGAAATTGAACTGTAAATACCTACACGTAAAAAAGGAATGAAACTTTAACTTCCATAGATAATGAATTTAAATGAACTAAAAAAATGTTCGTACATTGTAAAATAAAGGTTATGGCACAACTCAAGCATTGTGATACATATAGCCGCATATCTACTGATAGAAGAGAAGAGTTGTTGCTAGCTCGACATATGAAAAAACAATATTATTCTAGGCATACCCTTCTTTAAAATCCACCCATCATTGCTCCTTAGCTATCAGCATCATCTTGGTACAAAACTGTCCTTACCATATGAGAATCATCTCGCCTTCTGAAAAAGGTTATATTATGATGGCCAAATTTATTGTGTTTTCTTGTGTCTTTCTCTCACCTACTAACACATAATTTGTACCTCTAAATACCACATATATTCTTTGTTACATCTGTATAGCCTTAATCATGTGTAACTACATTGCATAATAATCTAGAGAAAGAAAAGCATAAATGTGATCCCTTTGTAATTCATCAAAATAGGTAACTCCACCTTTACATTACATTCCTCAATTCACATATTATGTAGACTTTATTGTGATGGATGACTATTTACACATAGGTAGTACATCGAGCCAACAAAATCATCTTGGTACAAGCCAATGCTTAGGAAATAAACTGCTCATACCATACGAGAACCATCTCCACTTCATAAAAGAGATGATATTATTATATCTGCATTTATATACCATACATTTTTAATGTGACATATTATTAATTTGTATATTACTTTAGTTTTGTAATCATAGCAAAACTGACGTCTGTTATATACATCTTGGCTATTCTTTCTACCTACTTTCTGCCCTCAACCATTTTTTAATACACAGCATGCTAATCTAGAAAAAGGAAAATATATATGCAACCCCTTTGTGATTCACAAAATAGGTAAGTTTGCCTTTACACTATATTCCCTTATGAAATATTTTCTGTGCTTAATTATTTTCGATGTATGCTTGTTGATGTTCCGGTAGATTACGGAACAATTAGCATAATTTTCTTAGGGAAAGTGTATATTTTCAGGCAACCAAAGTGTTACTTAATAAAGTTTTTAGTGTTTTCAGTGAAAGGAGATAACCATAGAAGAAAAGTGGAAAAAGTAGCAGAAAAGTGAGTTTGATGGTCAAAATAGTAGACCGTCAGTCTTTCGACGGACCACCAAGGTGACCGTCAAGGCGATACAGAACCTACCATACAAATGCCTTGAGTGACAGAAAACATGGCGGGCAATCAGACATGTGATGGACCACCATATGGACCATCAACTCTTATCTAGAAATCACCTTTCAGAGGAACTCAATGATGATTAACAAAGTGGACCGTCATTCATGAGACGGACCACCAGATGGACCATCAACCCTTATCCAGAAATCACCTTTCAGAGGAACTCAGTGACGATCAACATGGTGGACCATAAGTCATGCAACGGACCACCAGATGGACCGTCAATGCTTATCCAGAAACCACCTTCCAGAGAAACTCAGTGACGATTAATGTGGTAGATCCCCAGTCATGCGACAGACCACCAGGTGGACCATTAGGTCTTATCCAGAAACTACTATTTGGAAGAAACGAGTGACGAACAAGATAGTGGACCGTCAACTTTTTGATAGGTCCACCATATGGACCGTCAACTGGGACACAACTTTTCTGTTTTTAAATTTTAAATTCTTTTTTTAGCTGGGAATATATAAATACAAAATTTTAGGGTTAAGAAGGCATCTTTTTTTCTTTCTTTTACAATTTTTATCATCTATTAAAACTCTTCGTAACCCAGTACTTGGGGATTCTTTAGATCTGGGAGTACTTTAGCATCGAACAATTGATTATTGAAGATTGAAGAATTGATTATTAGGATTCTTTTTAAGTAAACTCTTAATCTATTTATGAATAATACAAGAATGACTTCTTCTTTTATAGAGTATTGTGGCTAAGATCTCATAACTAGGGTTATGGGATCGTTAATGTGAATCATATCTACGGGTTGGGAATCAATTTGAGTTTCATAATTCAATGACATTGCATAAATCTTTCTTCAATTTCATGACTTTTCTTGGTTGCAACTTGAAGAGTGAGCCCTTGAACAACACTTGTCTGAAAGGAAAGTGTTTGTTGGGAAAAGAAAGTGTTTACATAAATTCTAAGGGCTTTAACCTTTAGTGTAATAGCAAATGCCCTAACAGGATTGGCTTACATAAGAAATGGGTTGAAAGAACAATGCATCCTTCGAGTTTGAGAGAATTAGAGGATAATCTATCCACTTAGGTTGAGAAAATAAGGGATAAAGAATAGGACTTAACCTTTCTTCCAATTGAATTTGCTAACCGAAACTCATAAACGATTCATAACCCAAATGGTGCTAGCATTTTGGTGAAAATAACCCTAGTTTGTTTAATCTCATAAAGTTACGAAATACAAAGAGAATCATTAGTTGGAATACTCTTGTTACAAGTAATTATTTTACAAATTATAACCCCAAAACCCCCTTTTTTGGTTAGGAACCTCTGATCAACAGTCTAATAAGGATTACAACACTTAGTGAGCATAGTATTCCTTGTGGAATTCAACAACCAACCTAGTTGGATTCTATATTTGACAGCAACCGCTTATACTTTCTACCGAGAGTCGTAATTTGGGCGTATTAAATTTTGGCATTGTTGCCGAGGAATACGATTGTCAACTAAGTTTGTGATATTTAATAGACCCTTTGATCAAAGATTCTCAAAATTTACTTTTGGTTTGTTGTTTTTGTTTTGAATAGGTTGACTATTATGCATGCTAAGTACACAAAGATTGGGTTAGCCATTATTACCTATAAATCCTGAACCACATCTCATTGGCCGAATGGATGCGCAATGAGACCCTTAAAGGATAGCTGCTCAACAGGAGCAAGATAGATTAGTTGCATTGACAGCAGCATAAGTAAATTAGTAGAATGCTGATAACCCAGGTCGGGTTCCAAATCCTGATAATGAGGACCTGGGTGATGATGAGCTATTAAATCCAAGGCGTTCAGATGATATGGCTACACCAGTAAATAGAAATGTCAATAGAGATCATCAGGCTACAATAAGACCCGAACGCAAAGCTGTGCAAGTTTCTTTTAATAATGATGATGACGAATTAGATGGGGCTGGTGCCACAGGGGCTATTATTCCTCCGTCTTTAGCACCCAGAGCTAAGTTCAATATTACTAGCACAATGATCAAGCTATTGCAACTCAAAAGGTTATTTGGTCGACTTACAGGCGACGATCCGAATATGCATTTGATTAATTTTATCTCAACATGCAAGTCATTTGACAATCCAGGGGTTGGACAAAATATGACCCAACTATGCTTATTCCCATTATCTCTATCTAGAGAGGCAACTCTATGGTTAAATGGGCTAACTCCTGACTCTATTACCAATTAGAGGCAACTGAAAGACGCTTTCCTAGAAAGATTCTTTCCTCCATCTAAGAGAGCACAATTGAGATATGAGATAAGCAATTTCAGACAGCTTCCAACTGAAGCTCTCTACGATACTTGGGAGAGGTTCAACAAGAAGCTTATGCAGTGCCCAAATCATCAGATGACCAATTTCCACTTGATGGAGATATTATATAGGGCCTTAAATTCAGTGACTAAGCTAGTGGTAAATAATGCTGCGGGTGGGTCATTCATAGACCTCACTTTTCTTGAGGTATCTAAAATTCTTGATCGTATGACAAATCAGAGTAGAGCTTGTCATACCAGGGATTCTGAGGTAGCGAGATCTACTGTATCTATCGGCATAACTGTAGAATAGAGGCGAAGGGAAGAGAAATGTGACCAAGATATGGCTCACATGAAAATTCAAATGGACCTTCTTACTAAGAATTTATTATCAAGAAAGATTGAGAAGGTTAAAGTTGTTGTATCACAGGGAAAAGCTAACTTCGATTCTGGGAAGGAAGTAAATTACTTGAATAATCAGGTGGGTTTTTGAGGCAGTGTCCAACGAGACCAAGGTCCGAAATACTATGAAAAATCTAGGTACAAGGACCGAGACCAAGGGAATTAGAAGAATAAGAATGACAGAAGTGGTTTGTATATCCCTCCTAGAAATCGTAAAGCTGTTGTATCTAACTCTGGGAAGATATCCATGGAGGACATGATGGCTAAGATATTGAAAGGAGTTGAGGCAACCAACACGGGAGTAGCTGAGATAAAAAATGATTTGTCTTTAATAAATCAATTGGTTGACTCGCATTCCACTTTAATAAAATAGTTGGAGCAGCAAATGAGTCAATTGTCAGTGGCATTTAATCAAAGGAAGGATGGCACTCTACCAAGTGACATAGTGCAAAACCTAAGAAAAAATGGGTCATGTTTGGCAATTACTACTAGGAGTGGTAAGGTGTTGGAAAACCCATCCGTGGGTAAGCCTGTGGTTGACAGTACGGAGGAGAGTATTCTTGAAGTAGATTGTGATCATCCTGTAGAATTTAAAAACCAGGTTGAGATCATTCATAATACTACACCTAGCTATTAGCAGTCTGAAAAGATTAAAGATAAGAAGAACAAAGAAAAGGAAGTGGTGGAGAAAACTCTCCCAAAACCACCACCCCCTCTTTCTCAGACTGAAGAAGAAGGTTGATGATAACAAGTTTAGTAAATTCATGACCATACTGAAGCAGTTGACTATAAATGTCCCTTTGGTAGAGGCACTGAAGCAGATGCCATGGTATGCCAAATTCATGAAGGACCTTTTGACAAAGAAAAGGGCATAAAGCTATGAACCGGCAGATAATTTCCATCATTGTAGTGTGATTTCCACAAGGTCCATAGTATAGAATAAGGCAGATTCGGGAGCTTTCACTATTCCTTACACAGTCGGATCTTTGGATTTTGCTAAGGCTTTGTGTGATTTGGGGGCTAGCATTAATTTGATGCTGCTAGCCATTTATAAAAAGTTGGGGTTGGGAGATCCAAATCCAACCAATATCCGACTTGTGATAGCAGATAGGTCGGTAAAAAGGCCTGTCGGTATTCTGTATGATATATTAGTGAAGGTGGCTACCTTCATTTTCCCTGTGGATTTTGTTATTTTGGATTATGAGGTAGAATTCGAGTTGCCCATAATCTTTGGTCGACTTTCCTTACAATCGAAAGTGTGCTGATTGATATGCGAGTGAATGAACTTTTATTTTGAATGAATGACAAAGTGGTATGTTTCGATGTATACAAATCAATGAAGCAGCACAAAAAATGAATGTGTTCTCTATAGTTGGTGTTTATTATGTGGATGAGTAGAGATTATCTTTGGAGGAGCAGCTTACTGTTGGGCCATTGGCTGTTGTGCTTATAAACTTTGATCGTGAGGATATTGAGAAGTACGAAGAAACTATCTATTCTTTGATAGGAATGGGTTTGTATTCTTATGCCCCCAAGAAGCTTGATCTTGACCTTAAGAATCGACCTTCACCACCGGCGAAGCCATCCATTGAAGAGCCACCAGTGTTAGACTTGAAAGATCTACCTAGTCATCTAAGGTATGTATTCTTGGGTAGTGGAAATACACTGCCGGTTATTATTGTTTCTAATTTAGAAAAACAATAGGTGGAAGCTCTCATCTCTATTCTTAAGAGATAAAAGAGAGTTATTGGTTGGACTATTGTAGATATCATTGGTATCCCTCCTGGTATATGTACGCACAAAATTCAGCTAGAGGAAGATTGTGTACCCACTATTGAGCATCAGCATTTCCTGAATCCACCTATACAAGAGGTGGTGAAGAAAGAAATCATCAAGTGGATAGATGCAGGGGTGGTGTACCCAATTTGAGACAGTAAATGGGTGAGTCCTGTACAGTGTGTGCCCAAGAAAGAGGGCATGACGGTAGTGGCCAACGATAAGAATGAGTTAATTCCACTCAGGTCTGTCACAGGGTGGAGGGTATGTATGTACTACTAAAAGCTCAACTCGTGGACACTAAAAGATCACTTTTCAATGCCATTCAGGGATCAGATGCTCGATCGATTGGCAGGTAGAGTTTGGTACTATTTCTTGGATGGTTATTCCGGGTATAACTAGATCTCCATTGCTCCTGAAGATTAGGAGAAGACGATGTTCACGTGCTCATATAGCACATTTTCTTTTAAAAGGATGCCCTTTGGTTTATGTAATGCATAGGCCACATTTTTAGGTGCATGATGTCAATCTTCTCTGATATGGTTGAAGACACCTTGGAGGTGTTTATGGATTATTTTTCTATTGTTGGAGATTCTTTTGACTTGTGTTTGCTGAACTTAAGTCAAGCATTACAACGGTGTGAAGAGTTTAACCTGGTACTTAACAAGGAAAAATGTTGCTTCATGGTGAAGGAAGGCATTATTCTCGGTCATAAAATTTCTATGAAAGGTATTGAGATAGATAGGGCCAAGGTTGATGTTATCGAGAAAATACCTCCCCCCATCTCTGTAAAAGGGGTGCATAACTTTCTTGGTTATGCAGGATTTTATCGTAGATTTATAAAAGATTTCTCAAAGGTTGCAAACCCATTATGCAAACTTCTTGAAAAAGAGGCCAAGTTCTCTTTTAATGATGACTGCAGGCAGGCGTTCGAATGCATTAAGCTGAAATTAGTAAAGGCTCTAGTTATTATTACTTCGAACTGGACAAAGTCGTTTGAACTAATGTGTGATGCTAGAGGGGTGGCGCTTGGAGCTATGTTGGGCCAGAAAAAGGATAAGTTGTTTCATCCAATCTACTATGCCAGCAAATCCCTGAATGGGGCTCAAAAGAACTACACTGTCACTGAACAAGAGCTCCTGGCTGTAGCTTATGCCTTTGAGAAATTCAGAGCATATTTCCTAGGGACCAAGGTGATGGTCCACACAGATCATGCAGCTCTGAGGTAATTAATGGCTAAGAAAGATGTGAATCCAAGATTGATCCGGTGGGTATTGTTGCTTCAATAATTAAACTTTGAGATAAAGGATCGTAAGGGATGTGAAAACTAGGTGGCTGATCACTTATCCAAACTTGAATGTGAACAAGCAATCAAAGACAAGTTAGATATTAATGATTCTTTTCTGAATGAGAAGATACTAGCTACGAAGCTCCAGCAGATTCTGTGGTATGCTGATTTTGCTAACTACGTGGTAAGTGAGGTGATGCCAAATAAACTTTCCTTTCACTAAAGGCAAAAGTTCCTTCATGATGTGACCCAGTATTTCTGGAATGAGCCCTATTTTTTTCGACGATGTACAGATGGTGTTATTAGGCACTATGTCCTAGATGTGGAGATGCTGAGTATTTTGGAAGCATTCCATGCTTCACCTATTAGTGGTCACCATGCAGGTGACCTTATGCTCAGAAAGTATTACAAAGTAGCTACTATTGGCTCATGCTATTCATAGATGTATATGAGGTTGTTCGTTGATGTGATCAATGTCAGAGACAAGGATCAATCTCTAAACGCCATGAGATGCGAATGTCCAAAATGATGGAAGTAGAGTTGTTTGATGTATGGGGCATTGACTTCATGGGCCCATTTGTAAGATCATCCGGGTTAAAATACATCCTAGTAGTTGTAGACTATGTATCAAAATAGGTAGAAGCTGTGGCGTTGGCTGACAATGAAGGAAAAAGAGTTGTAGCATTTTTGAAGAAGAACATATTCTCCCATTTTGGAGTAACAAGAACAATCATAAGTGATGGGGGATCCCATTTCTGCAATAAACTTTTTAGGGCTGTTTTGGCAAAGTATGGAGTAAAAGAACACCGAGTAGCAACTCCATATCACCCACAAACTAGTGGGCAAGTAGATGTGTTGAATCGTGAGATTAAGGCCATTCTCGCCAAAACTATGAACGCTAATAGGAAAGATTGATCTTAGAATCTAGATGACGCCTTGTGGGCATACCAAACTACTTTCAAGACACCAATTGGTATGTCTCTATATCAGCTGGTCTATGGGAAGGCATGTCATTTTCCAATCGAGATTTAGCATAAGGCCTTATGGGCTCTAAAAAAGTTGAATATGCACTGGAAGGAAGCAGCTAATCTAAGATTAGAGCAAATAAATAAGATGGATGAATTTCGTCTCAGGGCTTATGAAAGAGCTGACTTGTATTAAGAGAAGATGAAGAAATACCATGATCAAAGGATTGCACAGAGAGAATTCAGAAAAAGTGATTTGGTACTTCTTTTCAACTCTAGACTGAAGCTATTTCCAGGTAAGTTGAAGTTTAAATGGTCAGGTCCATTAAAAATTAGCCAAGTCTACTCATCTGGAGTAGTTGAGCTTGAAAATGAAGATGGTAGTGTCCTCAAAGTGAATGGGCAAAGAATCAAACTTTATATTGGTCCAAAAGACTTAATAAAAAGTGTTGATGTCGTTTATCTTGATGAAGTCTGAGTACTCGAGATACTTGAGTCGTACCGCGATGTTAAATCAGGCGCTAGTGGGAGGCAACCCACAATATGTTGTTGTAACCATAGTTAGAGTCTATTTTATGTTTTTGTGCAATTTTAATACGTTAATGAAGTGTACAGGGTCAGAAATACGGTAAAAAGGGAAATAGGCATACATCTAAGCAACTGGATCATTGTGATAGACGACTTGACGGACCACCACTCCTCTAACAGACCAACGCTTTCAACAGTCAGAATTGACAAGAAAATGCATACACTGGATAGGATCTGACAGATTAACTGGCAGACCGTCACATACCTGATGGGCCGTTAAAACAGCCGTCAGTAAGACTAGTGACCCACATTTTGCTAAGCAGTGATAGCCAATCTGATGGACCATCACAGATTTGGTAAACTATCCCACTTACCGTCATACTGAAACAGAAATACATCAACTCAGGTAAGGGATGACATTCAGAGTAGTGATCCGTCACATTCGTGAAGTGCCGTTAATTTGATCGTCACTTTAACCCTAACTCTAAATTGGGTTGGGTTAAATCGGTACTCTTTAGAAGTACTTCTTATTTGACCCGAAGTAAAATTTTGAGAATAAAATTGAGTGGGTACACTCATTGTAACCGTTTCATGACCTTTGACTTTTCCACTTCTTTAAGATTCAAAGAACCTAAAGAGAGTTATTCTATTTGAGGCCCCTTATCTCCTTTATTTGTGCCTTACGTAAATTAACTCAACTCTCCTGTGTCTCCATCACAAACCAAAAAGTAACACAGGTGCTAGGATTTGTAAGTTAGCTTTGTCTCTAAAGATTCAAGCACGTAGTGTAATCGAGAATCGAGGTAAGTGAAAACCGTTCTCTTCTGGTAGTCCATATTAAGTGTAAAAGAATGATTTATTAGTTCATTCTTAGCGTACTGAGTATGAATGTCTTGAGTTGAAATTCAAAGTACAAACTGGTGTGAAATCTGGGTGATATAAAGTGTAAAATGAGACCAATGTGCTTAAAATATGAGTTTAGAGCTGTGATGGTAGTTGAAAATATGACCTGATGTGCTATTTCTCGATAAAATAGTGGAACCCAGACTTTTTGGCTGAAGATGAACGTGCAACGGTCAAACTGGTGGATCATCAACTTTTTGACGGACCACCAAGATGACCGTCATAATACTCAATAAAATGCATTTTCTGTATAAGCCATGACGATCGAAGTGGTGGACCGTCAACTTTGTGACAGACCACCATATTGACCGTCAGAAGGATCAAGATTTTATAAGTCACTACTTAACAGTTGACGGCAGAGTTGGTGGACTGTCCAACCTCTGGTGGACCATCAGATCTACCGTCAGACTACATTTACAGCAATTTTGATTGTGTTTGAATTTTGAACTGATTTCTTAAACTAGTTTTCAAGTGATATGGCCCCTAAACTTCTACAATCCAAAGGAGAAAGATCTCAACAAGGTAGAAATGAGTCTGCACCAGCCTATAATACTAGGCGAACTAAAAAGAAAGCTATCACAATCCCCTAGTCTGAGGAGGGGAGTGAGAATAGCATCAGTTTCACTAATTCAAGTCTGGATAAAGCAACAATTGCTTCAACCCAACCATACCCATTGAAGTTGAAGCTAAAATGGCTAATATGGGGGATCAAATAGAAGCTACTGGTACAGAAAATAATAGGAGGGTAGTAACATTATCAAGAGGAAAGATCCCCAGATTTGAGACGCTATCACGTGGAAAATAGAGGGATCACACAAAGAGTTCTATGACGGTTTGACACCCACAACTCAAGGGATCCAAAGGTTATTTCTAGAAGAACATCAGATTATGACAATAGAGCTTCATGAATATCCCAAGTTAGGCCTCCGGTTCAACGAATATGGACTAGTATGGATGAATAGGCCACCAGGAAACTACCAACCAAATTGGGTAAGAGAATCTTTGCAAATTACCTATGTTTGGTGAAAGTAGAATGTCCAAAGAGAACTCCAATCTCACATAAACCAAATAGGAGTTTGTCCCAGTAAGAGGGGTAACCATTGATATCTCAGCCTGAATAATTAATAGGATGCTATTCGGGCTAGGATATGAGGCTCCACCTACGGTCCCAGATTTTGAGTATAGAATGAGAAATGCTTTGGGTCAGAGACATTGGGCGGCCTCGTTATTGATTGATGATGGAAATCCTTCCTGGTTTACTAATTCCAAAGAGTGCATCGTAAAGTTCACTCTTAGCTTTAAAGCTAAGTTCTGGTGGGCTACTGTCTGGTTGAGGTTAATGCCAACAAAAGGAGATGGGAACCTGGATCATCATAGAGCAGTAGTAGAGTCCAGTTTGATTTTAGGGCTACCAATTGATTTTGGTCAGTTAATTATAGATGAGATGTTTGTGCGAGCACATAAAGTGACCACCTTTGTACCCTTCCCATGTTTGATCACTGAATTATGCAAACAAGCTGGGTTGCCACTGATCAGTGGGGTTGATAATGAGGTACAAGATACACATAAGATGGACATTGAGAATTCGAAAGACAAATCAAAGTTTGAAATTCATGTGACCAAACCTCCAGCATATCAGTCTCAGCCTGTACCAGTTCCTGAAGCCACAAAAATCTCCAAAGGTATACCTTTACCCATTACCACATATGTGCCACCTGATTATGTGCCCCAGGGTACATCTATAGGGTCAGATTCTACATAATTTTTTGGTGGAGCAAATTTTGCGGAATACAGATTCAACTCGGTGAATTTTGTCAAGGTGGAAAAGAATCAAAAGTAATTTCAGAAGCAATTAGAAAAGTGGGCTAGAGATTTCAAATCTTTTGTGGATGAAATTATGGCTAAATTAGTCAGGCCATTTTAAACTATTCAAGTTAGGATGGATAACATGGAAGCTCGCATCAACAAAAGGCTAGATTCACTATCTTTCCCTGATCTTGCCAAGCTCATGGCTGAATTTGAGCAGGCAAAGCCTGACATAGTAGAGTTAAAGAAGAAACAATGATAAATGCCTGCATTTGACCTGACTTTGGCTGTAAGTGATAATAATAAAGGAATTCTAGATCTGGTGGGTAGACCCGTGAAGGATAAAGGCAAGCAACAAATGGATGAAAAAGTAGCAAGGAAAGAAGAAAAAAGAAGAAAGAGAGAAGCAATGTCACCTAAGGAGTTAGACTAGCATAACCTGAAGAGAGCTATAAAGAAGTCAAAGAAAGAAGCTAAAAAAAGCAAAGAGAAGAAGAAAATGAAGTGGCAGGAGTCCCTACTAGTGCTGGCCCAGCAAGGAGGTGAAGTGCAAGTTCAATTCATGAGACTATCCCTCAAAATATAGAGGGTGAAGTTGTGAGTGCTCCTACCACCATAGGGGACAATATTGAACAGGGTGAGGACACAAGGACCTCACTACACCTAACAGATACCTTAGAGGAATAGGAGGCAAAGTAGATAACCCAATCCTCAGTTACGGTAATTTATTGCTTTGAGGACAATGCATATCTTTTTATGTGGGGGTGGGGTATATTTACACCATGGTTGGATGTGTTGCCGATATTCTAAATCAAATTATGTACTATCTAGTAGAAGTGGCATACTTAGGGTATTTTTATTATCGCATTTCAAATTCTGTAGCCTGTGATGTAAATATATATGTTTAATGAGTATCTATAAACTGTTTCTATTTCAGTACTTTGTTGTAAATATGGGCTATGAATGATGCGGCATAAGACTATGAGCATGTGTATGTAATTACCTTATTTATGTAAACATGTGTATATAACTCTCAGTAATTCTGCATTTAGCATTAGTCTAGAAGAGATGCATGCAACATACAATGAACATTCCAAGAAAGACAAAGGAAGTTTAATTTCGTTGCCTGTGGGTGTGAGGTTTTATTTGCAGTTCTTTCATAGGTTAAGACCTAGAACTTGCCTGAGTCATAGATACAGTCTTCTAGGGGAGTCATTATGATAGGATAATAGTCCTCCTTGTACTTTAAGCCCTTCTAACCTAAATAAACAACACCCACCAGAAAGATTATCTTTTTTGAACCCATCTTTTGTCTTTAAAACTCGCTCTAAAATCCTATTACTGTTAATTACTCTCCATAGGTTTTTAACATTCATCTCCAGCCTTAGCAAATTAATTAACATTGTACATTTCAACTTAGATAAAGAATATAAGTTGAGGGTGGCTAATGTCAAAAGATTGGCCACTGACTGCATTATCCTGAGTCAAAAGGTAGCTGTTATCAAGAAAAAATTATATATATATATATATAGCAACTTACAGTTGAAAAGATTCTAGGGCAAGGAGGTTAAGTTTCAATGAGTTACTTTACCCAAAAACATACCCTTCCTGACCCGAAACCTCATTACAAGCCTCGAAAAGACCTATTTGATCCTAGTACGTCAATCTTGAGGTAGTGTCATATGGCTAAGGCAAACCTATGGGTACTTGGACTATGGATATAACTTCTTTGTAAGTATGAGAGTTATACTTTGTCCACATCAAATAATGAGTGGTGGATTTCATTGTTGTGAGGGTAATCAAATGTAATATTCATTCTTGTGAACTGAACTATGATAAATTCTGTGTGTGGAGCCTGATGTGTTAAATACATGTGATTGAACTGATGAGTGAATAGTTGCATCAAAATGTTTCAAGGGTTGGTTGCTTGTCATTTACTATTCATGTGTGTAATTAGGTGCTGAGTTTCTTGAGGACAAGCAATTACCTTAAATTGAGGGTGTTGATGTTCTGGTATATTATGGAACAGTTAGCATCATTTTCTTACGGAAATGATATGTTTTCGGGCAACCAAAGTATTATTTTATAAAATTTTTAGTGTTTTCAGTGAAAGGAAATAACCACAGAATAAAATTGGAAAAAGTAGCAGAAAAGTGAGTTTGACGATCAAAATGGTGGACCGTCAGTTTTTCAACGGACCACCAGGTCGACTATTAAGGCGATCCAGAACCTACCATACATGTAAAGGGGCACATGATTTGCTATGGTTTTCTAGCACTTTCGATGTGTAAAATGATGAAAATATGCAAGTTACATAGATTGTTTTGATAGATATGAAGTATTTTTGTTATATTTTTGTAGGAAACCAGATTTTGGTTGTTAGATTAAAGAAAATGATAAAAATTGAAGTTTTGGGTTACTTAACTGGGCACCTGCGACCCATAGGTGCTACCTACTAGGCGTAGGTGCCAATGTAGGTGTCAGAAATTGGAAGTCCAAAGGCTCAGAAGTGCAGGAAAAAAGACTTTATCACTTACGGAGGGGCAACTGCAGTCTGTTTGTGTCACCTATGGCTTGTAGTTGATAGAGTAGGTTCAAGAGAGGCAAAGTAAAGAGAGTTCAGAAGCTGCTGAAGGATAGGGGTTCACCTACATGGACCACCTATGGCTCGTAAGTGGACACCGACCTTAGTTTTATTTTTCACTTAGTATTTAATTTTAGGTTTTCATTTACCCTATATATACCCTTTTGACGTGTTTAGTTAGTTTACGCACTCCATATACTTACAAATATATATTTGACTCCAAGATTCAAGTTTGATCTTGGGATTACTTTGTTCTTAATTTTGGTTGGTAATTTAGTTATAGACTTTGGGTTTTATTCATTGATTATTGTGATATTATTTGAATGTCTTCAATTATGAATTCCTTTGTTTGTTTCAAAATAATGAGAAACTAAAGCCCTTAATTAGGGTAATGGGAACCCTACCAGACTAACGTAGTAGGGAAAGTTCTTAGTTGTTCTGAATTGAGATTCTTACAAGTACTGTGGTTATCTTTAGTTTAATAGATTTCTTAGCAGTTGCAAATATTAAGATCCAGACTAGTATATCACTACTTACTTCATAAGAGCAGTAGGGATTAGGAAAAGATAATTACAATAGTAATTTGAAGATTAATTATCATTCAAGCCTAATCAGAATAATATATGTAAGATAATATATATCATCTAATAACTTAAGATTCAAAAGGTAATAGTTAACTGGGATCAAGGATAACGGTTAGTAATGCAACATCATGAGACTCAGAAGGTAAAGGGTGAAACCTATCAATAATTTCACAAGCCAGTTAATTGTACATAACTTATTAGATTCTACATGCAAGATATTAGGTTGATAAATCTATTGAGTTGAAAATCTAGGGGGAACACAGTCCTAGTGTTCATCTTCGATTGATTATAACCAAAGATAAGTTCAGTTACTTATTTGAAATTACTACTACAAACCCCCTATTTTCCTTGTCACTGCCCGGTAGTTCGAACAAATGAGAGAAATAATTCCACGTATTCCCTTGGGTTTAACCCCAAATTGAGTTGGATTAATTTAATTGATAGTTACTGCTTTATCTAAATTGGAAGTATAGTTTAGGAATTGATCAAAATTTTAGCATCGTTGCCAAGAATACAGTGCTGAGTTTTTGCTTGAACTTGCTCATTGTTTTGGATTTTCATTTCTCTTCTTAGTTGGGTGTACGCTGGTGTATGCCTAATACTACGAGTCAAGGTAATCTCTTACTCCCACTAAATTTGAAACCAGAGTAGATATTATAGCCTAATTGCACTATGATAGAACCAGTACATGTAGTCCATCTTAATGGGGTTTGGGATGATCCTAATGTAGTACATTTACCTGCTCTAGGTGATCCACAGAACATTGTTGATCAACAAACAAAGCAATTGTTGTTCAATGTTACTACTGACCAGAAGAGATGAAAAGGCCCGGTTAGCTCAGTAGGCAGAGCTAGCCAGGCCAAGACTAGTAGTTGATCATTAAACAAAACTTAATAGTAATTTAGATATAGCTCGAGGTGGCTAAGATTAAGTGATCCCAGCATACTAGTGTTTCAACCATATGATGATGAAGAGGATATAGGATACATTGAGCTGGTAGAAATAGGAGCTATCATTATTCCTACACTACCCTTAATGTGAAATTTGACATAACCAATGCGATGAACCATCTTTTGAATTTAAAAAGTGTGTTTTCAGGCTCGTCTATAAATGATAAAAATATTTATCTTGCTAATTTTTTTGGGATCTTTACTTATTATACTGTTATGGGGGTATACTAGAGGAACTCAAATTAAGTTTGTTCCCTTTTTTGTTGATTTGACAAGATTTTATATGGTTGAGGGAACTTCCTGGAGGTTCCATAACCCTTTGGAAAGAGTTGTGTAGGAGATTCCTAACCATTTATTTCCTCCTACCAGAATGTTGTAGTTAAAAGATGATATATACAACTTCAGGAAGCTATATTTAGAGTCGATGAATGAGTCTTGGTTCTAATTTACAAAGAATTTGAGCATGGTGCCCAAGCATCATATTTTAGGGATGAGTTTGTTGGAGATATTATATAGAGCCTTGAATATCATTTCTCGAGCTATGGCAAAAACAATCACTTGAGGAGTGTTCATGAGATTATATTGGGAAGAATCTTCTAAGGTTCAAGATTAGATCTTTCTACTAATCGAGGGTGGCATACTCATAAAGTAGAGAGTGGTATTGGCACTTATTCCATTAAAACTTTAAGAGAGTATAGATGAATGGATGATTCTGTGGCATAAAAGATTGTGTAGATTAAGAATGATATTAGGTTGCTTACTAAGTAGGTCGTAACAGTGAATGCTAAGAAAGTAAATGTAGTAGGTCCATAGAGTACAGCTTGTAGAGAATATGAGTCTATTTTAAAGGAGGAGGCTTCATATTTTAATTGATAATTAGCAAGTTTTTGAGACAAAGGGCAAGAAAACCAAGGTTGGAACTATTATGGAGATAGATTTAAAGATTATAGTAGGGAAAGTGATGGCGACTAAAGAAGAAAGAACCACTACAAAGAGAAGGGTGAAAGGTATGTTCTATCGAGAAACTGTGATACTAAATCAAGAGTGGAGGCATTTTTGTCCAAACTGGTGAAAGGTCAAGAAATAGGAAACATACCTTAAGGAGATTAAAACAGATATCTTAGGTCTAGCTTAGAAGTTTGATTCTCATGCGACTATAATCAAGAAGTTAGAGATGTAGTTTGGAAAGATGTCTGCTGTATTGACGCAGTCGAGAACCCTTCTGAGCAGCACAATCCAAAATCTAAAGAATGATAGTCATTATCTTGCTATTTCTACTCAGAGTAAGTCTACTGTTAATCCCCTATTACTTGCTATGGATGTGCCAAAGAATAATAGTATTATAGTTGATGAGATATCTGTTTTAGAGTTAGACAAGGAGACAATTGTTGGTGTTAGTATTGATATGGATAAAGGTAAGTGCAAGGTCGATGAACCCATAATGAAGCAAATTCCATGAATGCCCCCACCTTTTCCTCAAAGATTGAAAAACAAAAAAGAGGAAAGGAAGTTCAAAAGATATATTGAGATGCTTACAAATCTGAGTTTGAACATCCTTCTACTTGAGGCTTTCGAGAATATTCCTGGGCATGCTAGGTTTATGAAATAGTTGGTAACAAAGAAGTGAGCATCTATATTTGAGAATGCTAGTGGATTCCACCACTGCAATGCAGTCACTTCTAAGTCTCTGGCCCAGAAAAAGGGTAATCTCGATGTGTTCACAATCCCATATACTATAGGGACATTCAGATTTTTTAGAGTGTTATGTGACTTAGAAGCCAACATTAATTCAATTTCACTGGATATATTCAAGAAATTGTGCTTGATCCCCCTAGAGCCCACTTCTATGCAGTTATTGATGGCAGACTATAAATTAAAGAAACCCATGGGTATTTCATTTGATGTGTTGGTGAAAGTTAATAACTTTATTTTTCTTGTTGACTTTGTCATTTTGGATTGTGAGGCTGACTTTGAGATGCCCAACATATAGGAAAGACCATTCATGGACATGGGTAGAGCGATGGTTGATTTTGATAAGGGGGAACTAACCTTCAGACACAATAATAAAGAATTCACATTCAATGTCTAACATACTATGAATCAGCCTATCAACACAAGAATGGTGTCGGTTCTGCATTGTGTCGATGATGTTGGAGGTTAATTCTTTGGGTACTTTGATGAATTTTGAGTAGTCAAGACACCCACATCATGTAGCGACATTAAATTAAGTGTTGTATTAGAGGTAACCCATGGGCATATTGGTGAAGTCTAAGTAACAAACTTAGCCACATTATGCCGCAATGTTAAATCAAGCACTAGGTGGGAGGAAACCAACTATTTTAGTTTTCACATTTATTTTTTTTGTAGGTACAATGACCAACTCACAAAGGTCATAAGTCCTACGTAGGCTAAATAATTTGTGTTTTAAATGTTAACAGAAAATTTTAAGGATTTTTGGGGATTTTTCTGGAGTTGAACTTTTGAACATACTTATGAGGTCATAAATACAACTTATGGATTCATAAGTAGAACAGTAAGTGTTAGAATGCAAAGTCCAAAGAGCAGGAAATAAGGTTAAAAAATTAGGCCGGCCTAACACCTATAGTCCATAGGTGGTGCCATAACTGACTGGTGTTTTTCCTAGTTTTGTTTAAAAATTTGGGCCTACCCATCCCTATATACACCTAAACTAAAACCTCCCCCTCCCAGTTGATTCTTAAATAGTTTTCCTATGATTTATTATTCATTAGTTATACTTTAATAATGGTTTTGAACTAGGGGAGTTCTTGGAAATAGGGAATAAACTAAGGGGCCATGAGATTCCATAAATTGATGTTTTGAGATTAGAATTTATTTTGAATAATTGTAAACAACCCACTTGTGTAACAAGCTTTTAACTATGAAATTATACCTTAGTTTGACCCACCCACCTATGTTATTGCATTACATAAATGATTAAACACTAAACATAAATTTTGAAAGTCTTGTTAGCTATGATTTGATTTACTGAATAAAGAGGATCGACGAATTCCCCCATGTTAATATGGTTGTTATGGCGTACAGACAAATTTTCAATTGCGAGGGTATGATGATACCCATGGTGTGCCTCAATAGTTGGTCCATTGGTTAATAAATGGATAATGTGAAACTTTCTTTAAATTGGGCTTAATGGGGGTTATGTAGTGAATTCATGAAGGTGTGGATCTTGGATGACTTGTACTGGAAACTTATGTTTTCCTACATGAGGTTTGGTCTTGATGACCTATTTGCCTAGTTCACACTATTCATCCATTATATCTTGGATTAACGTGATGTTGGGGCATTCCCTGGTCATCCTTGACCTTTGATTCGTGTGGCTAACACCTATTAGGGCCCTTTAAAATAAGGAAGCTTAACCTATATAGCCCGTGTGTGCCTATTTTATGATGGTTGAGCTCCATAGTCTTGAATAAAGTTTACTTCTTTCTAAGCCTTGTTCCCTATCCCAACATGACATGTTTGTACATATATATGATTATGTGCATTGGCTTTGAATGAATTGAAATGTGGATCATGGAGTTATTTTATTCGCTATCCCTGAGTTAAATGCTAGTGCTTCTCCCACTAACCATGTCCAAATACTATATTCCCATGTGATGCAGGCACCAGATATACTTCTACTTTTCCTTCATAGTGTTAGGTGGATCGGTTCAAGGTCGTTGATGGTGAATTGGTGAGCTTTCACTCTCTGGAAGATATGGTTATTTCATTAGTTTCCTTTTATTAGACTAAAGCTAAAGAGTTTGTATTAACATTATTATTGTCATTGTCAGCATCGGGGACATGTCCCGACTTAGATTTGCTTTTGATATTATTTAGAGGCTTTGTGGATATTGTCTTAGACTTGGGTGGTTTTGGTTATTGGTTGTTAAATATTTAGTTATCTTGAATTACTTTGAGCTTTTATATCTTATTTTGTTACATGTTTGGAATTCTGCCTCTGTGAGGAATTGTGTTTGATTTAACTAGGCAACAGGGGTGGTCTCCGATTCTTAGTGGACTTGAGATACCCATCACGACCAGGCCTTGGCTTGAGTTATGAAAAAGTTTGTATCAAAGACTAGGTTTGGTGTCATTGGGTGTCTATAAAGTCATGTCAAGTAGAGTCTCTTTTATGGGTGAGTAATGTGCCACACTTATAAGGGAGAGGCTACGGGGAATTTAGGAATTATTCCCTTTCTTGTGATCTACTATCGGGCTATAGAGTATAAGGTCTTAAAATCTCCTCTAATTTTCAATTTTTTTCTTTTTAGAACTAGTCTAGGGTCACTACTTCTTATTGCCCTAGTGGAGTTCCACTGGTCCCTACTGATCTATCTTCTAATGGTAACACTCCTGCCCAGTCACCTCTAGGAGATATTACCAATGTTGAGTTTTTTGTTCCATTCATCTGTTGACCTAGTTGGTGAAAACTCAGTCACATTGTTTGTTGGTGCTGTTGGAGTTATTTTAAGGCCACTAGGATTGGCCAGTTTATGCGGTAGAATCCTTCGGCCTTAATTAGTTCTAGGGTTGAGGAGGATCCTCAAGGGTTTATAGATGAGATGGAGAAGATTCTCTATGTGATGCATGCTTCTGACTCTAAGGGTGTATAATTTTCTATATAGCAGCTGAAGGATATGGCATATTAGTGGTATGAGGGGTGGAATCAGTATAGGGGAGATGATACAGAGTAGGCATTATGAGAGGATTTTTCAAGAATATTTCTTGACCACTTCTTTCCTTAGGAGTTGAGAGAGGCAAAGGCTGAGGTGTTTGTGAATTTAAATCATGGCAAGATGACTATGAAGGAGTATGCCTTGAAGTTTCACCAATTATCCCATTATGCTCCTAATCTAGCATCTAGTATGAGGGTTGTGATGAGGAAGTTTGCTTTAGGTTTGTCTCGAGAGTTGGTATTGGAGTGTAATGCCTCCTTAATGAACAATGGCATGGGTATCTCTAAGGTTGTGGTATATATGCATCAAGTGGAAGATGAAAAGAAAATACAAGCTAAAATAGGAGAAAGGCAAAGTAAGAGATCCTAGTTTGCTGAGCAGGGTGGTGGCCAGCAAAATAGTGGAAAGAATGGTAGGAAGTGGTTTAAAAAGAATTGGGGGATGGCTAGTTCTCCATATCCCAAGCCTTCTAGTTATCACCATTTCAATGGAAATAGTGGATTTAAGGCATTGGGTGCCCAATTTTAGTCTAGTGGTGCTCAGTCGGCTCTATCTTATCCCTCTTGTTATTTCTGTGGCCAGGTGCAACATGGATTTTATTAAAAGGTAAGTAATAAATGTTTTAAAAATTGTCTGCCTGGCCATATTCAGAGAAACTATCCTTCAGGCAATGTTGCAATAAGGTTTAATAAGGTCCCGATTGTTGCTTCTTCTACTTTTGCACCAAAGGGTGTTATTTCTGTCTTCGACACTGTTTGGAATAGTTTGTATACTTTTGCCACTCATCAAGACTCTAAGTCATCTCCTAATATTGTTACTTATATGCTAAAACTCTTCTCTTATAATGTATATTGTCTACTTGACCCCAGGTCTACACTCTCTTAAATGACCCCTTATGAGGCTATTCATTTTGGTTTTGATCTTGAGTGTATTCTTGATCCTTTTTTGTTTCTACCCCTATAGGTGACTCTATTGTGGTTAAAGTGTCTATAGGGGTTGTGTGGTATCCATTTTTGGTAGGGATACATTAGTGGACCTAATTTAATTAGACATGTTAGACTTTGATGTGATTTTAGGGATGGATTGGTAGCATCATGCTATGAATCGCTTGACTGTCGGACCCGAAAGGTCAGTTTTTATTCCTGAATGAGCCAGTGGTTGAGTGGGAAGGTAGTTCCCTAGTGATGAAGAAAAGGTTTATTTCTTAACTGAGAGACTAGAAATTGGTTTCCAAAGGGTGTCTCTACCATTTAGTGTATGTTTATGATTCTAGATCCAAAGCCCCTTCTTTACAATCAGTCCCTGTGGTTTGAGTTTCCTGAGGTGTTTCTTGATGATCTTTTCGGTGTTTCTCCTGATAAGAAAATTGATTTTAGGATTGATCTTCTTCTAGAAAATCATACTATCTCCATCCATCCTCACAGAATGGCTCCGACTAAGTTGAAGGAATTTAAGAAGCAATTGAAAGATCTTCTAGATAAGGGTTTTATCCACCCTAGTATTTCTCTATGAGGTGCTTCGATGCTATTCATGCGTAAGAAGGATGGGTCCCTCAGAATATGTATAGATTACCGCCAGTTGAATAAGGTGACTATGAAGAATAAGTATCCTCTTCCTAGGATTAATGACCTATTTAATAAGCTTCAGGGAGGTAAGTACTTCTCTAAGATCAATCTTCGATGAGGCTAACATCAGTTGAAGATTAGGGAGGTAGATATCTCTAAGACTGTTTTCCAAACTCGATATGGTCATTTTGGAGTTCTAGTAATGTCCTTTGGTTTGACTAATGCCCAAAGGACATTCATGGATCTTATGAACTGGGTATTCTAACAGTTCTTGGATTTGTTCATTATTGTATTTATTGATGATATTTTGATGTACTCTAAGAGTGAGGTGGATCATGTAAATCACCTCAGCCTTATGTTTTAAACCTTAAAAGATCAGTGGTTGTATGCAAATTTCTCAAAGTGTGAGTTCAAATTTAATTTTATGACCTATCTGGTCATGTTGTTTCTAGTGAAGAGATCACAGTGGATCCATAGAAAGTTGCGGTGGTTAAGAAGTGGCCCAGAACCATGACTTTAATCAATATTCAGAGCTTCTCGGGTTTATCCAGATATTATATAAGGTTTATGAAGAGTTTTTATTCCATTGCAACCCCATTGATATGTTGACTGTAAGAAAGGTAAAGTTTATATAGGTTAATGCTTATGAGGATAGTTTAGAGAAGTTGAAGGATAAATTAACTTCATCTCCAATTTGCACTCTACCTGAAGGTACCGATGGCTTTGTTGTTTATTGTGATGTGTTTCATGTGGGACTAGGTTGTATGTTGATGCAGCATGGCAAGGTGTTTTTGAATTTTCTTCTAGGTTGTTGAAGGTACACAAGAAGAATTATTCTATGCATGATTTTGAATTGTTGGTTGTGGTCTTTGCTTTGAAGATTTGTCGTCACTATATGTTTGGGGTCCATGTTGATATATTCTCATACCATAAGAGTTTGCATTACGTGTTCTCCCAAAAATAGCTAAATCTCAGGCAGAAAAGATGGCTTGAGTTGATCAAGGTGTACGATATGAGTCTTCATTGTCATCTAGGTAAGGCTAATGTTGTAGCTGATGCTCTTAATAGGTTATCTATGGGAAGCTTATCTCATGTAGAGAAGGAAAAGTGAGAATTCGTGAAGGATATTCACCGGTTGGATAATCTTAGAGTTTGTCTCTTTTATTCTAAAAATGGTGGTGTAATGGTACAAGAGGTGGTGAACTCATTTCTTTGTGACTAGGTAAAAGAGAAAGAGGTTGTGGATCTTATCTTGATACAAATCAAGAAAGATGTGGGTCACAAAAGTTAATGGCTTTTGAGATTGGCGGTGATGGTATCTTAAGGTACCAAGGTAGATTATGTGTTCCTGATATGGATGGACTGCGAAGGATAATCTTGGCTGAGGCTCACGAGTCGAGGTATACAGTTTATCCTAGTGCAACAAAGATGTACCATGACTTGACAGAAATCTATTGGTAGAATAACATAAAGAGGGATGTGGACAATTTTATTGCTAAGTACATGGTATGTCAGAAAGTAAAGGCTGATCACTTGAGGCCAGGTGGGTAATCTCAAGAGATTGAATTGCCTATGCAGAAATAAGAAGTAATTAACATGGATTTCATTACTGGACTTCCACAGTATCACAATCAGTTTGATTCTATTTGGGTCATTATGGATAGGATAACTAAGTCTGCTTACTTCTTGCCAATGAGGACTAACTATTTGGCAGAGGATTACACTAAGCTCTTTATTGAGTATACTGTGAAGTTGCATGGTGCTCTCATTTCCATCATATCTGATCTTGGAGCTCAGTTCTCATCTCACTTTTTCCATTCCTTTCAAAGAGGTATGGGAACAAAGGTGAACCTTAGCACCACTTTCCACCCTCAAATAAATGGGCCAATGGAGGGGACGATACAGAATTTTAAGGATATGCTAAGATCTTGTGTGATAAATTTTGATGGAAGTGGGGTTGATTATTTACCTCTCATTGATTTTATATATAACTATAGCTATTATTCTAGTTTTAGGGTGGCTCTATTTGGAACTTTGTATGGAAGGAGATGTAGATCTCCTATTGGGTAGTTTGTGGTGGCTGAAAATAGGTTGTATGGTCCCGACTTGGTTCACCAAGCTATAGAGAAGGTGATCGTAATTTGAGATAGACTTAAGACTACCCAAAGTCACCAAAAGTCCTATGCGAACGTAAGTCAAAAGGACTTGGAGTTTAATGAGGGTGATTTGGTATTCTTGAAGGTGTCTCCTATGGAGTGATGTAGTTTTGAAATAAGGGGGAGCTCGATCCTCGTTATGTAGCTCCAGATAATTTTACTTAAGGTATGTGTATTCCTTAACATCTTTGTTTTCTAACTTTGTTAAAGGAAATTGTGATTTCCTTGATATCTTTGTTTTCTGTCTTTGTTAAGGGCAATTATGAATATACTCTGTGTCAAATCGTGCTAACAAAATCCTTGTCCCATCATTCAAGGACGAATGATCCTAAGGGGGGAGAATACAATACCCTTGATTTTTGGTCCTTGAAAATTTATGAAATTTTATCCTCTCTGCCCAGACTACGACTCTCCATACGAGTCGTAGGGAGTCTTAGAGGGTCTTAAGGACCTAATCATAGCCTGGCGAGTATGTTGGCCTAGAGATTCTTCTATGGCTACGACTAGGGGAATCGAGTTATAAACACTCAAAATAAGTCATATGGTGTCTTCAGTAGCCTAACCAGTATGAAGACTAATTCTTTCTACTTTGACATAAACTAGACCATGCGAGTCATAATGATTGAGTATGAGTTGTATGGTACGACTCATAGCCAAGTTAGTGTTGGTGATGATATTGTCCAAACTATGAGTGGGGCCTTGCGAGTCATAAGGTGACACTATGAGTAGCAAGGTCACTCATAGAAATTGGGCGATCAATTTTCAATATTTTCATTAAGGGCATTCTGGTTAATTTCCCTTTTCATTAATTAACTCACGCCCATAAAGCACTCAAGGGGGTTATTCTCGTTCATAACACAATCAAAACACACTCTCTTCTTACAAAACTCTCCAAGGTCAAGATACTTAGAATTTTTAAGAAGTTGGTCATCTAAGGGCTCAAGGGTTGAATCTGCCCATAAATTTTAGTATTTCAGGCATGTTACTCTTCCCTAATTCTTAATTTACAAAAAGCATGTATTTTACATGGTTTAAATTGGATGGAATTGAATGTAGTTTTTGATGTGGTTTAGGGTTTTACATAGTTGATTCTTAAATAGTTTTCCCATTATTGATTATGCATTATTTGTGCTTTAATAAGGGATTTGAACTTATGGGGTACATGTGAGTGATGAATAAACTAAGGGCCCATGATTTTCTCTAAATTGATGTTTTGAGATTAGAATTGGTTTTGAATAATTGTGTTTCCTCAACCCAATTATGTAATTGGCTTTGAATTATGATATATTCACTTGGTTTGACTTACCCACCTACGGTATTTCATTGAATAAATTATTAAACAATGAACATGGATGTTGAAAGTCTTGCTACCTATGATTTTATTTATTGAGCAAATGGGGTCGAGGTATTCCCCCAAGTTAATATGATTTTTATGGAATATAGACAAATTGCAAGTGCAAGGGTATGACGATACCTATGGTGTGCCTTAACAGATAGTTCAGTGGTTAATAAATGTGTTATGTGAAACTTGCTTTAAATTAGGCTTAATGGGGTTATGTAGCTTAGTCGTGAAGGTATGAGTCTTGGATGACTTGTACTGGAAACTTATGTTTGCTGACATGAGGTTTGATCTTAATGACCTGTGTGCCTAATTCATACTATTGATACATTGTATCATAGATTGATGTGGAGTCGGGGTATTTTTTGTCTTCCTTGATACCTCCATTCATGCGGCAAACACACATACTAGGGCCCTTTTATCAGGGGGATCTGAACCCATAGCCAGTGGGTGCCTATTTATGATGCTTGAGCTACATAGTCCAAGATAAAGTTTACTTCATGCGAATTCTTATTCCATGTCCCCGATATGACATGCTTATACATATATATGATTGTGTTCATTGGTTTTGAATGAATTGAAATGTGGATCATGGCATTATTTTATCCTCTATCCCTGAGTTACATGCTAGTGCTCAACCACAAAGTCTTTGTTGTATATTTAGTTATCTTGGATTCCTTTGAGCTTTCATATCTTATCTTATTAGATGTTTAGAATTCAGCCTCTACTGGGCATGTTTGGTTTGACTAGGCAATGGGGGTGCTCTCCGATCCTCAGTGGACTTAAGATACCCATCACGGTAAGGCGCTGGTTTGGGTCGTGACAGGGTAGCATCTACTATAGCCGCCGTGGGTTTTTATTATCGTCCTTCTTTTCCTGCCATCCATAGCATAGTTGTAGAACTAGTTTGTCTAGGTTAAATTTTGTGTCGTGATGTGTTTTGTTTGGTACTATGTTGTGTTTTTGTGTAATTAGGAGATTTTTAAGTATTCAGGTTAGTTGACATGTTCTTTTTTATTTTGAGAATAATGATACCCCTCCAAAATTAGTTATTAGAACTATGTGAATTTATATATGTGTGACCATTGTTGATCTTGTTATGGCATTAGGATTAGGGACATGATAATCATAGCTAACTTATGCATGAACTGGATAGGTAGTACCTTGTGAAATGACTCTGTTCCATGTGTGTGTAGGATTCGACTTAGTTCCCATTGTGTGTTAAATACAGAACTTTCCTGATTAGTCTTGCCTAAATTATAGGATAGTCGGTTAGGAAAAGGTCATAGGATATTTTTCAAATTAATCCACTTTTAGCCTAAATGACCTTCCATGCGTGAATAAGTATTCCTTGATCCCCATTTTTAATCCTCATGGACTATTTTTTCTTGTTATGCCTTTTCACCTTCACATTTGTGTTACAATGAACCTATTCTAGCCCTGGTTCTCCTTGGACATTGTGCACCTCAACTCTAGCATATCGCCTAAGTTGAGGGTGGCTATCAAATAGGTGTGTAATGTAAAGTGGGTATGAAGAAGGGTAAAATAAGAGAAAAATGATAGTTGGGCTGGGTGTGTTAGAAAAAGAAAAAGGAAATAAAAGAAAAATTGAGGAAAAAAAGAAAAAAATTAAAGATATGAAGTGTTTTTGTTATGTTTTTGCAGGAAATCAGGTTTTGGATGCTAAACTGAAGAAAAGGATGAAAATTAATGTTTTGGGCTACCTACCTGGGCACCTATGGCCCATAGGCACCACCTATTAGGCGTAGGTGCCAGCGTAGGTGTCAGAAACATGAAGTATAGAGGCTCAGAAGTGCAAAAAAAAGACTTTATCACTTACGGCGGGGCAGCTACTGTCAGTAGATGCCACCTATAGTATGTAGGTGCAAGAGAGGCAAAGTCCAGAGAGTTCAGAAGTTGCTTGAGGAGATTAGGTCACCTACGTGGACCAACTACGGTACGTAGGTTGCACCTACGTCCCATAGGTGGCTTAGTAGGTGGCCATCAACCTTAGTTTTCCTTTTTCGTTCGAAAATTGATTTTTACGATTTCCTTGTAACCTATATATACCCTTTTGACCTTTTTTTAGTTAGTTCATGCACTCCATATACTTAAAAACATATATTTGATTTCAATATTCAAATTTGATCTTGGGATTACTTTGTTCTTGATTTTGATTGATAATTCAGTTACAGACTTTGGGTTTTATTCATTGATTATTGTGATTATTCTTGAAAGTCTTCAGTTATGAATTCCTTTGTTTGTTTCATAACAATGAGTGGTTAAGCCTTTAGCTAGGATTGTGGGAACCCTGGCAGATTGACGAAGTAGAGAAAATGCTAAGTTGTTCTAAACCGATATTCTTGCATGTATTATGGTTGCCTTCGGTCTAATAAATTTTTTAGCAGTTGCAAACCTTAAGATCCCGCCTAGTGTATCACTACTTACTTCACAAGAGGAGTAAGGATTAGGAAAATATAATCATAATAGTAATTTGAAGATTAAATGTCGATCTAGGCTAATCAATACAATCTATGTAAGATGGTTATCTACCATCTAATACCTTGAGACTTAATAATTAACTAGGATCTAGGATAAAGATTAATAATGCAACATCCTGAGACTCAAAAGGTAAAGGGTGAAATTTGTCAATGAGTTCAGAAGACAGTAGATGGTACATAACTTATCAGATTCTATATTATCGGGTTGGTTCAACAAAGCACGATAAACCTACTGAGTTAAGAAGTCAGGGGAACACAGTCCTAGTGTTAGTCTCCGACTCATTACAACCAAAGTTGATTTTTGTTACTTCTTCAAAATTACTACTACAAACCCCCCATTTACTTTGTACACTACCCGTTAGTTCTAGCAAACAAGAGAAATAATTCCACATTCTCCCTTGGGTTTGACCCAACCTGAGTTGGGTTACTTTACTTGACAAAAACCGCTTTATCTTCAATTGAAAGTGTAGTTTGGGCGTTGATCAGCACATCGAACACGTCTAACTAATTTATTCGGAGCCTAAATAAGGTTTCCACTAAAGGTTTGTACAAATCATGTACTGCAATAATATCCATATTTCCCCAGCATCAGTACTCTTCTTTCTCTAATGATACTTCCCCAAAATTCAGATAATAGACAAATAAAAAGGTTGTATCTCACTACAATCGAGCAACGAAGCCAATACGCTCCTTTAAAAAAGATTTCAAACTACCAATATCGTGGTTCAAAATGGTTTGAATACGAGCCTCCCAAATTTTGTTGTAGTAGTGGTTCAATAAGGTCAACATCGCATAAAATGTCAGATGAATTATCAAAGCTATACAAAAATTCAGTTATAGTCAACAGTTTTCCACTAAAATATGACAATCAAAATATGGGTACCAATCCCATGACTTGGTAATATCAGTACAAGAGCATCTAAGTATGATAATAGAAAATACGACCCAAAAGTCTAAAATAGTCAACAATTCTATCTCGAATACCAAAAACTCAACAAGGATAGAGGCAAACGAGCGACTCAAAACTCCAAGAGCGCACCCTGTCTCCGGAAGATCAACACTGCATGAACTCAAATCACAGCCGACTGAGATAAATTATGATATAAAGATGATATAAAGCAAGATAATATCTCTAAGTCAAGGTATAGAATTGATCCTAAATCATCTTCATCGTCACGATATAAAATTAATAATCAACTAGATCAATAATGCGACATCTCATATCAATAGATGTCAATACCATCACATATATTATGTAATCGGTCCAAAATCATAAAGCGACACTAATACAATTACAACCGCATAAATACCAAGTTAACACACATACATCCATTAGAGGATAAAGTAAAAGAACTCAACATGGAGTACGATACCACCAGGGAGTACACCCACAAGAACATAAAGTAAAGAACTCATCATGGTATCCTATACCACTGGAGAGTGCATCAAAGGATTAAATCATCAATGTTAATAGATATATAACCAACTTCTCAGTTTCCATAGTTTTCCACATTTCCCATCAACGGCCATTTGCCAACCATTACAACTATCAACCATTACAGCAATTAAATAACCACACCAAGGTACTAATATCCATAATTATATCACTGTATAGAAATTTCATCTCATCGAAAACTCAATCAATGTATTTCTATTAACTAACTTACACTCATTATTAAACTACTAATTATCTAGTCATCAAAAGACCTCTAGTTATTAGCCTAACCGATTCTTCACTAAATCCTTATTCATGGGATAGTAACTAACCATTATTCCTTAATTAACCAACATCCAACATATATTCAAGGTTCACTATTAGACCATAGGTGCATTTAAATAATATCCATTTTTATTATCTTACTAACACTAATCACCGTCTAGAAAAGGCCACTAATCTTTATTGTACTCTTATATATCTAACCTTTAACATCTTTAAGTTTCTAGCATCATTAATATAGAAATCCTCAATCAATGGCTAATCAACATCATAACTTAGTCATCAATATCATTATTGATCACCCATACTAACCTATTATCGTCATTATCCATGTAACAACCACAATTGCTAGTTACCATATTTCAACCAAACAAGGTTTACTAACTAGAATTCTAGACTTCAAGCCATCAAGTAAGATAGTCACTTAGTAGTCAACTAGTCACCACATAACTCACTTTAATAAGCAATATACCTTACTTAATCCATTTATCTAATGCTATCTAAACTCACTAGGTGAATCCTCAAATGTCACACAATATCCCGTTTACCAACTTGTCCTAATTCATTTTTTGGCATATACTACTTCTACACACTATTCAACACTAGAAATAACTACACCACATAATAAGTGATTAGTATCAAAGAATTATAGCCAGCATCTCAAGAATAACACAATATCTTCAAGCACACATGAATGTAATGATATAAAGATATAATCACGCATAAACATACATACATATGCTTACCATGCATAAAATCAATATATCCTCCGAACTTACCAGGCATCATTATATCATCAATATATCCTCCAAACTTATCGGGCATCATCATATCATTAATATATCCTTCAAACTTACCGGTCATCATCATAACATAAATATATCCTCTAGACTTACCGGGCATCATCATATCATCAATATATCCTCCGAACTTACCGGGAATCATCATAATATCAATTTATCCTTCAGACATACCGGGCATCATCATAACATCAATATATCCTCTAGATTTACTGAGCATCATCACATATATATACGCAATCCAAAAAATAATAAATGCAAGCCCCACTAGGGATGGAGTGAAAAAAAAGTAATTAAAGACATTGTTGTACCTCATCATTCATTTTCACCACAATATATTAATAGGTGCATGAACAATTATATCCATATGGTATGGACACTCACTACGTAACCATTCTTAATATAATCATTAGCATTTTCAAGTACAGATCCTTAATTATATCTTCTAGGTCCCCTCTTTATTAGCATTATACACATTATTAGCACAAGAGGATTTTTAGCACAAACATTAGTGTAATCTCTAAACTTGAACATAATATGAGTAATAACATACTCCAAGGCTCACATGGTAATTTAGTCAATGATTTAAGTGATAACATAGTCATGGGTTCAATTCTTAAGACAATTCATTGCCATCCAAGCATTATCAATAATCTAGCAACCAATCATGCACATCATTTCCAATACCAACATCGTGAATAAATCATTTACTGGGGTTAGTCATCATATTACCAAAACCATATTCTATGTGTTTAATGAGTATCTAGGTCGCTAATAAAACTACATAGTCCAATCTTAAGGCGGGTCAAGTTCTACTTCTAATAATCCAATTTCCTCAAATAGTATAACTTCTACCTAGGACTAAGCTAAGTAATCTAAGTCATGTCATAAAGGTTTATCAATCCACACAAGTTCTATGGTACAATTCTTCCTCAAGTATTACTCCTAAGGCATCCCAAGCCGCTATGGCAATTTCCACAATTATATACAACTAAGGTCAACTAACTATTTAATATGAGTGACAAGGTCATTTTCATCTAATTAAAGAAACTAGAGTATTATCATACTATTCATGAGATAACAAGTCCAACTAACCAAGGTTCTAGACTATAAGTCAAGTATCATACTTTATGAAGTCAATGGCCTAAATGGTTAAACTAATCCCTAACACTTAATCTATCACTTCAACACCTAAGCCCCTCCCAACCTTATCAAGATATCAAAGTCATACTATAGCAAAGCTCAATCTAACAAGAAGTAAGCCTAACCTACCTCGAATTAAAATATAGCTCACAAACCTGTAACCTTTGCTTTTCCTTTCTTCGAAGCTTCTTCAAGGATCCAAGCTATAAAAAAACACAATAAATGCATTATTATTAAAACATCAATATCCATATTACACCATTGTACTTCAGATAAAAAATGACACCAAAACCCCCAAGTGGGTCCCACTTATGGAAAATGAGTTTCTGAGATCAACCCATTGTTTAAATACTACTAGAAAGTTATATCCCTCAAAAAATTGGTGCAAATCAAGCATGTTTGAGCTTAAAATCAAGCCTCAGGCCATTTGGGGTTTTGGGTCAAATAATCAAGAATTCAGCACTAAAAATAAAGGATTCATACCTTAGATTCGATGTTAATCATGAAAATGCATGTTATTCAAGTTTCTAATCAACACACAAGACTCAATTTGAGATCTATACACTCTATTAGGGATTTTGGGACTCAAGACAATGGATAAAGGGTCAATTCTTGACTAAAAGGGGAATTTAAATATCCCTCCCCATTCCCTTGGTTAAGGCAATCCCAAACAAGTGGGTCGCGATCACAGCATTATGATTGCAAGATAGCCTCCACGATCTCAGTACTTTTCAATAGCAGTTGACAACTGAAACTTGGAATTAATTCCATGTTTCATCTAAAGACTCGAGATTCATTCAAAATTTAATATGAGAAAATGAAATATGCAACTACACTAATTTCGGCATTTTGGATGCATTGGCGAAGTTGGATTTTCCATCCAATGTCGTTTTGACCAAATATATACCCCACACCTGAATTTCCAATTTATCAACTTTTCGACCAATAGGTTAAAATGAGTTCGGGTCCAGCGAGACCCAAACCAAAAGTCTACCCAACCTAACATCGATATTTCAAAGTTATTGGCGTAGTCAAAATTTGCATCCAATGTCGTTTTACTAAGGTTTCTACTTGATGGGCATTTGGAACTAGCAATGACTTCTACATAAGAAAATGGTTCTAAAAACTAAATGGACTACTCGGTAATCGAACTATCAGTTCTAATAAGTCATAAATGACTTAGAAAAGCTGTGGAAAAGCTATAACAGAAAAACTAAGAAGAATAATGAGTAATGACCTAAAGGGTCACTACAACATCCACTACTAAGGAACTTTTTACCCTAAACGTTAAAGATGGATAAAATACACGACGTCTCGAACAGGTGAGGATACTGGCCCATATCTCACTCTTGATCTCCCAAGTGGCCTCCTCCACTGGGTGATGCCTCTGCTGAACCTTAACTACATGAATCTCTCTAGTAAGCAACTATTTCACACACTAGACAAAATAAGCATGGGCTCCTCCACAAAGGTCAAGTACTTATCCAACTAGACTGAGTCCCACCTAAGAACATGAGATGAATCAGGAATATACTTTTGCAATAGAGAGACATGGAAAATCAGATATACAGTAGCAAAATGTGGAGGCAAGGCTAACTCATTAGCCACTTCTCCAACTTTGCAGAGAATCTTAAAAGGACTATTTTATTGAGGGTTGATCTTACCCTTCTTTCTAAACCTCATCAAACCCCTCATGGGTGAAAAATGAAGAAACACATGGTCACCAACTCTGAATCTCAAGGCACAAAGCCTACGGACAGCATAGGCCTTCTATCTACTCTAGGCTACTCTCAGCCTATCCTGAATCACCATGACTCTATCCAATGAGTCTTGAAGCAAATCCATACCATGAGGTCTCACCTTAGAAGTTTCAAACCATCCTATCAGAGAATGATATCTCCTTCCATATGAAACCTTATAAGACGCCATCTCAATACTCGAATGGTAGTTGTTGTTGTATGCGAACTCTGCCAATGCTAAGTTTTTATCCTACTATCCTCCGAAATCCATAACACAAGCTCGAAGTATATACTCAAGTACCTGAATAGTCCACGTGAACTGACCATCTACCTACAGATGAAAAGTTGTACATAAATCCAACGAGTACCCAACTCCTCTAGAATGCTATCTAAAATTCATAAAGTAAATAAAAAAATCTGATATGATAGAAATGGGCACACTATGCAAATGATCTACCTCCTAAACATAAATATGGCTAATTTTTCGGCACTGAAGGTCATATGAATAGGAATGAAATGTGTCGACTTGGTCAAACGATCCTTAATAACCCAAATACCATTAAGACCATGGGAAGTACGAGGAAAACCACTAACTACGTCTATAGTAACTAAGTGCTAATGAATGGAAGAATATTGTAAATAACCTTCCAATTAGGTTAGAAGTCATGGAACCTTATTAGGATAAGTGGGTAAATATCCAGAATACCCCCACTTAAGTTGCACAAAATCCTGTCACAGGGATACGACTGACACTCACGAGTTGTACCATTCCAATACTAGTGATACCCTTCACTTGTACCCTTGACTCAACCTTTAGATCCAAAACTATCCAACATACAACTAATCCAACCAAATTGAATCCAAAGCATACAATCCATACCTTTTTCCCTTACCCCTAGCAGATTTCAACCCAAAAGAAGATTTAGAAACTGTCTAACATACGAGTCCTGGGCATGACTCGTACCCTAGATTATGGATCATGGTAAGCCACTCATACTCAAATCCAACCTAAGTAACCGAGTCTAAGATTAAGTTAAGGAACTAAATAATTTGTAACCACCAATATGACTCGTACCCCTAAGTCATATCCATTCCAGTAACCAAAATCTATCCCACCTACTGACATATGTCAGCATACAACTGGACCATACCATTCGTACCCTAATATACGGCTCGTACCCATGAGTCATATTGGGTCCATAGATCAAAATTCCAGTAAAGTTTCTAAGGTCCAGAAACTAGGGTGTTTTAGTCTCCCCCACTAGGAACATTCATCCCCGAATGACGGACAAGGTAGAGGTAACTACACGCACGAGTCATTTGCATTATTAAATATATTTCCAATTTTTAACAAAGTTTAAAAACAAAGAGGCAAAGATATTAATCTTTCCTTTAACAAACTCTGAAAATAAAGATGTGTAGAAGACACATACCTTCCGTATAAATCCCAAGAGCAGAAAATAAATGCAGATATTTGGACTTTATGTCCTCCTTCACTTCCTCTATAGCTTCTTCCACCTTATGGTTCTGCCAAAGAACCTTAACTGAAGCTATATCCTTGCTCTTCAACTAACGAACCTACCTATCTAAGATTTCAATCGGGACATTTTCATAAGATGAAGAATCTAAGATAACCAATCCTTCCAAAGAAACAACTGAAGAAAGATCACCAATGCACTTTCTTATCGGATAAACCAAGCTCAAGATATAAATCAACTCCAGCTCATAAGCAACATTACCAATTCTCTATAAAATTTCATAAGGACCAATATAATGGGGACTGAGCTTCCCCTTCATACCAAACTGCGCTACCCCCTTCATGGGAGATACATTAAGGAAAACCTTATCCCTAACCTCAAACTCTAAGTCTTTATTCCTAACATCCACAAAGGACTTTTGATGACTTTGGGTAGCCTTAAGCGTCTCTCGAATCACCTTAAACTTATTCATAAACTGGTAAAACAAGTTAGTATCAAACATATCTGCCTCACCAAGCTCAAACCAACCAATAGGAGACCTACAAGTCCTACCATACAATGACTCAAAACGGGCCATACCAACACTAGAATGATAGCTATTGTTGTAAGTAAATTCCAACAAATGTAGATGCTCAACCAAATTGCCACCATAATCAATCACACAAGCCCGAAGCATATCCTCCATTGTCTAAATAGTTCTCTCTACTTTTCTATCCGTCTATAGATGGAAAGTAGTACTCAGACTAACCTTAGCCCCTAACCCATTATGAAAAGATCGCCAGAAGTGAGATGTAAACTATGTTCCACGATAAAAAATAATCAAAATAGGCACCAATGAGCTTCACAATCTCTTGAAGATATAGCTTTGCATAATCTTCTTTTGGGAAGGTAGTCCACACCAACAGAAAGTGTCCAGATATAGTCATCCTATCCATGATGACCCAAATCAAATCATATTGATTCTGAGATAGAAAAAGACCAGTAACATAGTCCATATTGATCATTTCCCACTTCCACTCAGGCAAATCAATTGATTTTTTGATACATTCCTCTTAGACTCATATGCTCAACCTTAACATGTTGACACACCATGTACTTGGCCACAAAATTAGCCACATCCCTCTTAATGCCATTCCACCTATAGATCTCCTTGAGATTATAATACATCTTAGTCGAGCTAGGATGAACAACATATCATGACTCATGCACCTCAACCAAAATCCTTTGCTGTAAATCATCGACATCAGGAACACACAACCTTACTTGGTATCATAAAGTACCATCACAATTGATCTCAAATACGACTACCTTTTTCATACCAACTTCACTTTTGATTTTCATCAAGCTAGGGTCTAGCACTTGCTTCTCCATAATTTCTACACTAAGAAATGATCGAACCACTTTTTGCACTACTACACCACTATCTATGGAGTCCAAGAGGCAAACTCAAAGATTAGTTAAGCGGTGAATATACTTCACCAATTCAAGCTTTCCTTCCTCCACATGAACCAAACTCCCCATGGATAACCTGCTAAGAGCATCAACAACCATGTAAACCTTACTTGGGTGGAAGTAAAGACTCATATTATAGTCCTTCATAAGCTCAAGCTATCTTCTCTCCATGAGATTAAGCTCCCTCTAAGTGAACACATACTGTAAACTCTTATGATAAAAAAAGATATCCATGTGCACACCATACAAATAATTTCATCATATTTTTTACGCAAAAACAACCGCTAATAGCTCCAAATTATGAGTAGGATAATTCCTCTCAAGCACTTTTAACTTCCTGGAAGCATAGGCAATCACCTTCCTATGTTGCATCAAAACACAACTAAGCCCTACCCAAGATGCATCAAAAAAAAACCACAAACCCATTATTTCCTTTCGACAAAGTCAGATTTGGAGGTGAAATTAACTTATCCTTCAACTTCTTGAATCTTCTTTCATAAGAATCTGATAAAAAAACATGACATTTTTTAGTTAACTTAGCCAAAGGAGCAGTTATCGATGAAAAGCTTTCCACAAACTGCCTATAATACCCAGCTAAACCAAAGAAGCTCTAAATATTAAATAGAGTCATAGGTCTAGGCCACCTTTTCACCACAACAACCTTTTTTGGATCTACCATAATCCCTTTACTAGAAATAATATGACCCAAGAAAGTTACAGGTTCAACTAAAACTCACACTCAGAGAACTTGGCATACAACTGATGTTCCTTTAAGGTCTGCAACACCACACAGAGGTGATTAGCATGATCTACCTCACTTTTCGAATAGACCAAAATGTCATCAATAAACACAGCAAAAAAAGATCCAAATACTAATAAAAAACCTTATTTATTAGATCCATAAATATTGTCAGAGCATTAGTCAACCCAAATGCATAACCAAAAACTCAAAGTGCCTATACCGAGTATGAAAAGTTGTTTTAGGGATATCTACCTCCATAATCTTTAGCTAATAGTACCCAAATAAAAGATCTATCTTAGAAAAGAATTTGGCACCTCACAACTGATCAAACAGATTATCTATCCTTGGAAGAGCATACTTGTTCTTAACCATTACCTTTTTCAACTGCGTATAGTCAATGCACATCTGAAGGGAACTATCCTTCTTATGCACAATCAACACTGGTGCACCCCAAGGATACATACTGATAATACTCAACTCACTCCCATGATTGAGAGGTAAGGCGGTCATTGTCAATAACCCAACTAGAGTTGCAATCGAATCCACAACAAGGGAATTATAAATTTCAAGTCCTATGGGTGCTCTAATTACTAAAAGGTTACACAAAATGATAATAAATAAGACATGCTAAAAAATTAGGGGATTGGTTTGTAATAATTTGGACAATCAATGCACGAATATGACACTTTTGATATAAAATCAAAATTAGAGAGGTTCTTGGGACTATGTCTACCTAAAGGCAAAGCAAATGGGTTAATGATGTTTAACATGAAGATTAGTTGTTGATCAAAGGATAGTCTAGGTTAAAAGTCATTGTAGTCAATCTTTCAATAAAACTACAACGATTTTACCCATTAGCTCTTTCGAGCATCTAACTAGTGTACGATTTGTAATCACCCAAAAACCTCAATCAAGCAAACCTATTTCTAGGATGGTGCTCTTAACATGGTTGAAACTCCAACTACACTTATTTCCAAGATTGCAAAAGGTAGTAAACTATAGGCTCAATTTTCCACCATTACTTTGTCCTTCTCTAACCCTCTTTTAAGGATGTTATGGGTTACCTCAAGTTTTCCTCCATCACTCTTTCAAGGATACCAAAGGGTTTTTAGAGTTTGGGGTTTTCACCCATCTAACCCATTAGGAGATTTGGGGTTTTCACCCATCAAATTCTAACTCATTAACCTAAGAAATGGTGAAATCCAACTCAACAACTAAAAATCATGCAAACACAACAACACCCATATACAATTACACTTTAGTTCAATATAATCCTAAGACTAAATTACTTAGCTATTCATGAAGAAATTAAAATGATATATACCATGGGTATTATCCAAAACTTTCAGTTTTCACAAAATTACAAAGAAATTAAGCCTCTAAGAATAGTTGCACACTTGCCCAATTAGGGTTTCTTGCTTTCAAATCAAACATAGCTATGAGGTAAGCAATACCCTAAGAAGAAAGGGTTTTTCCCTATACATGATTTAGGATTCATCCAAATAGTTTTACAAAATTGCCCTAGGGCATAATCCCGTTGAACTACTACCGCACAAGTTTGACCACGACCGCAGCTATGCGACTATGGTTGTGTTCCCTGATCGTGTTGTGCTAACCATCTTAACTGACCGCAACCATAGACTATGGACTACACTCATGGTAACTGAGGCTAGTATGGTCCAGGTCTTCAGCTGCACTCTTCCTTGCTCCTTTTTTATCATTTTAATCTCCATTCCACATCTTTTGGTCTCTTTAACTCTAATCCTATAATAAGTGGGTATTAATGCATTTACTCACAAATATGTCTTAGTTATTTATTCAAAACAAGGTAGTGTGCACAAATATTTAGTGAGAATAGGTGGTAAAATCACTACTTATCAACACCCCTAATTTAATACGTTGTTTGTCCTGAAGCAACACCAACCCTTTTTATCAGACAATTTCGTATATATTCCCTCGTTCTATTACCCAATGATCATTTTTACTTAAACTTGATTGCTACAACTAAAAGCTTTTCACAGATGGGCAAATAGGCTTTTAACGACTCCCTTCATCATAAAATAGAATAGTGAAGGATGCAATAGACTTCGAGGAGAAACCATGTAACAACTACTAATACTCTAGAAATGAATTACATGTTGACTACAATAAAGCTATACTCATGTTTATCTCATTGTGTGGAAGATGAAAAAATCACCCACCTCAACTAGTTCACATGTCTCCTCACAAGAAAGGAAAAATTCATAGACCTAGTTATCAATCATGCAACAAGGAATTTTAAGTGCAAAAACTCACTCTCTCAAAAAATTCTCCATGTTAACAAGTACCATGCCATAGGCTTCCACCTATTTTAAATCACCACTACAATGACCACACTTGGTTGGTAATCACAAAAGGACTTTTTGAGCTTATAATGTAGGTTTAGGGTAGGGTAGGATATTAACTTAGGATGATAAGGTTAAACCCTCCTTGAGCTCCTACATCATAATCCTTTTATGCATTGCTACTTGGGCCACTTCTTTTTCCTTTACTAATTTGCCTACTTTTCCCCTTTTTGTTTACTCACATGCTCTTCGACTCTTTTTCTTCACTCTTTTTGCATGCATTTAAAATTTATGCATTTTATTCTTTTAATGGATTTTTGTTTTCTTCAAAGCAAAATGCTAACTTTCTTAACCTTGTAGGAACTTTCTTACGACATTGTGGCTCAACTACACTTTTTTCTCTTTCCTTCACCCCCAATATAGGTTTTTAGCCTGAATTAGTATTCTTAAGTTCAAGGAGGATAGGGTTCAAGAGAGGATGAATAAAAAGGTCATGGCATGTAATGCGCTTGCCAAATAAAAGTCCAAAGGCTCAAACAGGGTGACTAGAGGAAACTCCTATGTATTAGGAAGCTTTTTAGGCTAAAGTGGGCTTCCAAAATCACAAGATGGCCTGTGATAATTTTACCAACCAAGAACAATCAAAATTTAGCTTTAAAAGACTAATCGGGCTAGTTCTAGATGGTACAAGTATATATGAGATGAAGACAACTAAACTTATACACATAGCATGCGAATGTTGTTAAGGGGGTTCAATTGTTCTGCCCACTCGAGACAAAGATAGAGTATTCACTATTTTTTTAGAAGACAACTTTTGGAGTCATAGAAAGAGGGAAAGTTTCATCAAGAGTTTGCTCATATCAATGCCTTTGAATTCTGAAAAATTTTCGGACGGAGGAGGTTTTTTTGTTTTGTATTCGCACCACACATAATTTGCTAATCATGGCAATAATCCAATCCATAGTCTCATATTGCAAATTATAGTATTGGTGAACCCTCCATATGGTTACTCAAACTTCACCAATGGATATGAATGTAATCCCAGATTATCAATATTATAGGCACTCAGACTTTCCTTGCACTTTGTGGCCTCGATGACACGATTACTCAAACTTCCCCTGCACCTATAGTTAGAAACATAATCAAGATAGAAAGGCTCGTCTATTAAAACATAAACTAAAGTAGAAAACTAAGAACAAAGTAACTAATCCATGAAAATATGGACACCATCAGAGTGCCCAAATATTACAACCCAAATAAAACTAAGTCAATAATACAGACCCAAATTAAATAAATAAGGAGACACCCCCAACTGAATGGATAGCAGTGTCCCCACTGCATAAATAATCAAGGATAAAAGATATAAGTGTGCTCCCTACAACCACATCAAGGGTTGCTTTCACTGTCGTATTTTGCATCATCACTATTTTCCCCAAGATCAGTCCACTCTGTTGAGGCCTTATTATCACTCTCCACCCAAAAGGAAGGAAGTCGATCTTGAGGTTTTAGCACCTTCCATAGACCCTTCACCCCCTTTCATATCTTCATAAAGAACTCATTCCTCTTTTTCTCTCTTGTAACCACTTTTTTATGTTCAATCTGAAGGTCTCGGTGTGACTCCACCAAAGAGGAGTAGGCTTTCTAAAGCTTAGAAATGGTAGCGTCTTGCTTCTTTTGATCCTCTCTATACTTCTTATAATCAGTATGTGACACATATGAATGATAGGTGGTGGAATGTTCTCCCGATCCTTGGGGCAAATGAGACATAATCTATTTTATGGTTGCAATATTTACACCTATCACCTCAAGAGGTCTCATGGTGATTGGCCTATGAGACTCAGGCTTACTGTGTGTTGTCTTTTCCAAGTTGATCTTTCTTTTCTTGTTTTGGCTAGGTGCGCCCTCTCCTTAAATCCTGAAGGGGTAGATAGGGGCACAAGGATGCACCAATCTATCACTAGCATACTCATCCACCCTTGCTTTCTTGTAAAGCTCAGTAATCAAAGAGGGGAAGAAGAGATGTGTACCACCTTGGTTCTTGAAATGATCTTTTTCATTTACCATGAGTTGACCAACATCCAATGGGATACCATCTAGAATAAAAGAAACCATCCGAGCAAGCAATTTTGAGATTGTTATCATGTGGGTGCAAGGACAAACTCAATTACAAATGATGTGTAACCATATCCGCGCCTCAGAAGTGAAGTCATTCATGGAGATGTTATTTTTTGTCTTGGTCCAAGAGACTTCCTTTCTGGGGCATAGCCGTTGCACCAATTAATTCATTAGTTTACACCCCTTTGATTTGAATTCACCCATTTCTGCATGTTTGAGCCCACAAACATCATTGATTTGTTTATCCCCAACTTTAATTAATTTGCCCTGAATCTTGACAATCACATTGAATGGGTCCAAAAAAGACACTTCACTAATATTAGCATAAAATTTGTGGACCCACTTTTCATTTGCAATGCATAGATCTGGAGCAAAACATTGCCACCCTATGGCTTCAGGTATGACATAAAATTATAGTAGTTTCTATGTCATGTTCTCCAAGCAAATTTTTCTTCCCAAGAGAATCTTTGTCCTTAGAAGATCACTGTAGTAGTGAGTGTGGCACTCGGGTGCTATGAATCAAATGTGATCATACTTATCCATGAGGTTTTCCTAAAAGCACTAGGCACACATTATATTAGTCAATGATATTTTAACATGCAAAATATACCACATTCTTCATTAATGCTTATTGGAATGGGTGTTCACTAGCTCTAGGTTAAAAATTGGAAGTGCAGGATTTTTGGCATGGCAGGAAATTGGCCTTAGATACCACGATTGGGAACCATGACCATATTTGCATTGTTGCGATCGTTGTCATTTGATTACGATCACGATACCTGAGGATTGTTTCATGCCATCTTCTTATGTTTAGATTGCTTCCAAGTTTGTTTGTGTTACTAGCATGCTCTACATTATGGATGTACATGTAAAACAAATGACCAATGCTAAAAAGTGTTTCAATATGCCCTTTAAAAAGAAGTTACCCCTAGTGAAAGTTCATTTAGGAAAAGTGTAAAACACTTGGTGTGCATATCATGTTTATCTATATTTCTCACATATTATTCGGTATTCAAGATGTCCCACTTGTGTGCACACCTTATCTAAGCAGCTAACATCACACCTCACTAAGTATGATAACATGGAAGTCATAACAATCCAAACTTTAGGCCCTCTTTTAATCATGATTTCTAGGCTAATTTTCAAAGATAAAAATGAGGATTCATGGCACTTACCAAAGTTGTGATACAAGAGGGATGAAAGGATATTATTTGAGAGCTCTCAAACTTTGCCAGAAATCAGTCCAAATTAGAGAGTACCATCTTAAAGGGAGTGTGAGGGAAAGGAAAGGAAATAAGAGGTTAAATGACTAAAGTAGTGGCGATCATGGACACCCAGGTTACCGCGATCGCACTTGGGGACCGTGATTGTGGTAACTGAGAGCAGTTCTGCTCCCCTATTTTCCCCTATTCAATTTCCAATGTAGAATTATACACTTTCCCTTTTAAATCTCATCGAATAAACTCTATAGTGCCATAAATGCATGGGTTATTCATATGTAGAAGATAACATCTATCTTACAAAAACATAGCGAAAAGGATACGAGACACTCTTGTGGAATTTGTGGGTTGCCTCCCACCTAGTGCCTTAGTTATCCTCATGGCATGACATCTTTCTTTCTTCATTCTCAAGGTGGGTCTTCAAACCCCTCCTCATTCACCTTCTCATTCTCAGTATCCCCTACGGATACTACTTGAAGCACCATGGTTTGTTTCTTTGACTTGAAAATTTTGAAAAAGACTTCATCCTCTTGCAACCTAAATTTTATCTCCCTCATTTATAGATCAACAATGGATCTTTCGGTGGCTAAGAAAGGACAACTAAGGATGACAGGTACCTATTGGTCCATTTCACAATCTAACACCACAAAATCCATTAGAAGTATGATCTTTTCCATTTTAACAAGGACATGAAACAAAATTCCCATCAGTCTTTTGATGGACCGGTCCACCATGAGAAGTTGCATAGAGGTTGGTGTAGGGGTAGATGACAAAATACATTAAGTTGATTCTTGCACCAAGGTCACATAGAGATTTTGAAAACTCATGCATCTCGATTGTGAAAGGGATGGTAAACGATTCGGGGTCATCTTTCTTTTTCGTAACTATACTATCCATGATAGCACTACACCCATGAGTCACCTCAATGGTGTCACCTTCAACGATTTTCTTCTTTGATATCAACTTTTTCATTAGCTTATTGTATCTTGGGATCTCTTGGATCGGCTTGAGCAAAGGGATGTTTATCAATAGATTGCTAAGTTTTGCCACAAACTTCCTCAATTTGTCACCTTGCTCTTTTTTATGCAATCATTGGGGGAATGGGGGAAGAACTTGTATTGTGGGCCTTGATTCACTTTGTGGCTTTTTAATCCCAACCACTTCTTTGTCACTTTCATCGGTTTCCTTCTCATCATCTCCTTCCTAACATTGAGGTAACACCTTCTTTGCTTTCTCTTTGGGCATTTTCTCTATCATATCTCCTTTAGAGGGTTCATTAATGTTCTTTCCACTCCTTGTAACAATTTTTAGATCTCGGGCATCATTGTTTGGATTAGCAATTGTGTCAATAGGGAGTCCACCTCTAGGCCTAGCATTTAGTTATGTGGAGATTTACCCAACTTGGGTCTCCAATTGCTTAATAGAGGTAGAGTGAGACACCACAATTTGGGAAAATTGAGAAAAATCACCTTTCAACTCACAGACCATTTTGTTCGTACCTTCCACTCTATTCAAGATCCTTGTCAATATATCCCCGTTCTTAATTTTTTTAAGGTTGATGATATTTGATACTTTGGCTTTGACCCAATCATGAGGAGGAACATAACGGTTATAATTTTGATCCCTATCTCTCCAATCTCTGTCTTTGTCACTATCCATCCAACCTTGGTTCCCACCTTGCCTTTGATAGGCAGGGCGGGAACCCCCCGAGTAGTTAGCCAAATACCAGAGTTTGTAATCAAACTTCTTTGCTTCTTTATCATCTTCATAAGACTTTGATGCTATGGAGTTTACCACTTTCGCGGGTGCATGCATAACATGCTTTGTCAAAAGTTCAAGTTGGGTCATTATTTTTGGCATGTTCTCCTCATTTTCTTCATTCCTCCTTCGTTGTTCATTATTGAACATGGAAGTAGTAGAAGGGATCTTGGGAGCTTCGGTTTGTTAGGTATGCCGACCCTAATTTTCTTTGACACTTTTCCAATTAAAATAAAGGTTTCCTGGTTGTAAAACTTCCCTAGGGAACCCCCCTCCACATTATCCACCACCATTTTGTTAGTAGACGATCTCAAAAATCATATTCTCTGGGATTTTATGATTTGGACATTGAGCTATATTACCATTAAACCTATCCTAAGCTTCAAACAATGGCTCTTTATTCATTTGTTAAGCTTCAAACAATGGCTCTTTATTCATTTGTCAAAAATTCACAATCTCGTCCCGCTTTTGAAGCATTTTTATGCTGTGAAATATCTATCAAGAAACACCATACTAAGATCATCCTAAGATGTAATTGAGCCAGGTAGAAGTGAGCGGAGCCATAAAAATGCCTCGCCCATTGGTGAGAACGGGAAGACACGAAGCTGAATGGATTCTTGAGTAATGTGTGCTATATTGAATGATGCACACACTTCTATAAAATTCTTCAAATGGATATTTGGGTCCTCAAAGGATTGACCCTTGTACAATCCTTTAATTTGTAACATATAAAGCATGACTCTAATCACATGGAAGACTACGTTCCCGTAAGTTGGTGGGATATGGATCGCACTTGTTTGTCCCACTTCATTTAGTGGATCCTCATCATCTAGAGGGGCATCAAAGGGTCCCATTTCTTGTGCTATCACTCATTGTTCCGTTAACACTTCGATTGTCTACAAAAGATCAAAAATAACAAATAAAGTAAATTACACCACCCCGAGTATTCCCAAGTAAAGCTTACACCGCACAAGTGCAATCTATATTCTACTTCCCAGCAATGGCTCTATTTTGATTACGCTCAACTCAATCCCATGATTGATGGATGAGGCAGTCGTTGTCAATAACCCAACTAAAGTTGGGGTCGAATGCAGAAGGAGAGATTTACAAAATTTCTGGTCCTATGGGTTCTATAATTACAAAAGGGTTACCCAAAAAGATAATAAACAAGACATGCAAAATAAAATCAGGGGATTGGTTTGTAATGATTTTCGACTATCAATGCACGAATATGACACTATAGATTTAAAATCAAGAATAGAGAGGGTCTTGGGATTATGTCTACCTAAAGGTAAAGCATGTGGGTTGATGATGGTTTAACATGAAGCTTAGTTGTTGACCAAAGGATAGGCTAGGTCGAAAGTGATTGTAGTCAATCTTTCAGTAAAACTACAACGATTTCACCCACTGGCTCTTTCGAGCTCCTAACAAGTTTACGAGTCGTAATCACCCAAAAACTCAATCAAGCATTCCTATTTCTTGGATGATGCTTTTGACATGATTTACATTCCAACTACACTTGTTTCTAAGATTGTAAGGGTAGAAAACCATAGGCTAAATTTTCCACCATTACTTTGTCCCCCTATAACCCTCTTTCAAGGATGTTATGGTTACCTCAAGTTCACCTTCATCCCTCTTTCAAGGATGACAAAGGGTTTTTAGAGTTTGAGGTTTTCACCTATCAAACCCATTTGGAGATTTGCGGTTTTCACCCATCAAATTCCATATCATTAACCCAAGCAATGGTTGACTCCATACTCAATACCTAAATATCATGCAAACACAACAACACCCACACACAATTACACTTTAGTTCAACATAATCCCAAGACTAAACTACTTAGTTGCTCATGAAGAAAGTAAAAAGTGATATACCATAGGGATTATCCAAAGAATCATTCTTCACAAAATTACTAAGAAATAAAGCCTCCAATAATAGTTACACACTTCCCCAATTAAGGTTTCTTGCTTTCAAATCAAAAATAGCTATGAGGTAAGAAATACCCCAGGAACAAAGGATTTTTGCCTATATATGATTTGAGATTCATCTATGTAGGTTTACAAAACTGCCCTAGGGAATAATCCTGCTGAATCGCGATCGCACAAGTTTGACCGCTACTGCAGCTACGTAATAGTGGTTGTGTTCCGTGACCATGTTCTGCTGACCATCTTGAATAACCACAGTTACGGTAACTGACGATAATATGGTCCAGGTCTTCAGCTGCATTATTCCTTGCTCCTTTTTTATCATTTTAAGCTCCATTCCACATATTTTGATCTCTTCAACCCTATACTTGCAATGTGTGGATATTAGTGCATTTACTCACAAATATCTCATTTATGCATTCAAAATAAGGTAGTATGCACGAATGTTTAGTGAGAATAGGTGGTAAAATCACCATTCATCACACACTAGGATGAATAAACCCCTTATCCAGAAGATTCTTAAGTTTCTTCTTGAGTTCCCTCAATTCTGTCAGAGCCATTATACACAGAGGAATAGAAATTGGACGAGTGTCTATAACTAGATCAATACCAAACTCTATTCACCTAACCAGAGGAACTCCAGGAAGATAATCCAAAAAGACCTCCAGAAACTCATTAACCACTGGAACTGACTTGAAAGAAGAGCCTTCCAAGATAGAATCTTTAACCCAGACCAAGTGATAAAGACAACCTATAGAAATTAACCTCCAAGCTCTAAGATAAGAAATAAATCACCCCTTAGGGACTAAAGAACCACCCTCCTATTCTATGACCGGCTCACAGGGAACCTAAAGACAACCTTACGGGTCTGATAATCCAACGATGTGTAACAAGAGTGCAACCAATACATACCTAGAATGGCATCAATATCCATCAAACCCAACTTAAACAGATCCACCAAAGTTTGCTTGCCACCAACAAATACCACACACCCCCTTTAGACATTCTTAGCAATAATTAAGTCACCTACTAGGGTAGTAACAGAAAAACGGTCCAAAATAACTTTTGGATCAAAACTAAAAGATACAACCACATAAAAAGTCATATAGGAGAGATTGACCCAAGATCAAGCAAAAAATATATGTCACGAGAGAAAGGCTGAAATGTACCAGTTACGATATCAGGTGATGCCTCGGATTCCTATCGAGATGCCAAAGCATACAACCTATTCCAACAAGTAATAGAACTAGGAGCAGTAACCAAAGTAGATGCAACACCACCAGGTTTAGGATCAGAAGATGAAGCAACAGAAATCTTATTCGCCCCCACAGCAACCTTATTAACTGGACATTCCCTGAGCCGATGGCCTACCTGGCCACACTTTAAAAACTTGTTCCTTCCTTCATCTTAATAACCCCGATTAGGATAACCACATAACTGACAAGGAGGGTATGAAGAAACTGACTGACCTCCACTTGCCTAAGATTAGGCACCTTGTTCCCTGAAATTGTCACCACCATGATAACTCATATCGCCCATCTAGTAAGGATTACTAGAAAAAGAATAGAAACTAAAAATCCCACACTTCTTTTTATGCTATTTGCCACCATCCCAACCACCCTGAGACTGAACACATCCCTGGTCAGAAAACTTGTTCCTCTTACTCTGTCTATACCAAAAGTCCTTATGCTTCCTCTTTTCATCCTCCACTTGTTGCATATGAATAGTCAACCTAGATATGTTCATATCTTTAATCATCTAGGCAGTCTTACCCTACAAAATCAAATCACGATCAACCCATAGGCGAACTTCCTCATTCTTGTCCGCATGAAAACAACTAAATCAAAAGCATACCTTTACAATTGATGAAACTTCAAGGCATATTCCTTGACAAACATCCTCCCCTGCTTGAGGTTCACAAACTCCTCCATCTTTTCTTCCCCCATCTCTTAGGGAAAGAAACAATCTAAGAAGGCCTTAAAAAAAGTATCCTACAAGATTGATTCTTCCACTTCACCCCTATACCTGTCCCCCTCTTCATACCACTGATATGCAATATCTTTGAGCTAATCAGCTACAAAGTATACACCTTCCATATTAGTAGCCTGCATCACCTAAAATATCCTTTCCATTTCATCCAAAAATCCCTATGGATCGTTCTCTTCCATCACTCCAGCAAAAGTAGGAGCACCCATCTTTATAAATTGGCCAACCCTTATGGCCTCAGTAGACAACCCATCAAACGCATCCCACTCAGCCTAAGCAGCAACCAATTTAGCAATAGCATGAATAGACTGACAGAATTCCGCATTAGTTACCTCGCCTTGAGAAGAACTAGTAGAAACTGTTGGAACTCTAAAACTATTAAAGTTAGGACTGTGAGATCAAAGAAGAACCCTAGAAGTAGGATTCTCCCATTCAGCATTACCCCTAGATGGGATAAAAGAATTCCCTTGTGTTCCAAATCTACGAGACATGATCTAAAAGACGAACAAACAAGGATTAGAGAAGATTCTAGGACTGAGACTCCAATCTTAGAAATAGAATACCAAGAAAGTGAAACATTCCTTAACGCCTTGTAGCCTCTCCCTTATGAGTGTGGCATGCTACACACCCCTAAAAGGGACTCTACTCAACACGTCTTTGTGGACTCCCAATTGACCATGAACCTAGACTCTGATACAGCTTGATGCGGCCCGATCAAGGGAGTTATCGTAATGGCCGTCCTAAGTCCAATTGGGATTGGAGACCACCCTATTACCCAATATAACCTCCAGTTGCATGCCCTGAGTTGGTTGAATTTTGAGCATACAACAAAATAGTATAACAGATCACATGAAGACTTTGGATAAGATCATAATTTTGACCGACCTAATCGAGTCCAACCATCTTATACAACAATCCAACCATACCAAACCAATAATGAAACAAAGGCCATAAACCAGGCCATAACCAAAGATGTTCCAAAACATATTATAATTAATTCCAAAATAAAATATGATGGAACAGTAAGAAATTATGTCTGATGGTGCTAGCTTTCCAGCTAATTCCAATGCCAAGGCTAGCACTAATATCGATCCCGCCCATTCTAACCTATAGAAATACCACAAAGCCTCTAACCAAAAAAGTGATAAAATTTGGTTGGGATATGCCCCCAACCATAGATGAAAACAATATCCAGTAATAAACCAAAATGTCTAAAATTGTCCATAACATTAAATTTATTCTTCTGAAAGGATGAAAGTTCACCACATCAGTCCAAGTATTGTCCCCAAGTCAATCACTATGTAGGAGGAGTAGAATGACCGATTCCTTTATAGCATGGTTATATAATCGCCAGTAGACGGGTTAGCAGGTGAACGCTATCATGATCTAAGGATACAGATAAAATAATGTAATTTATAAAACCAAGTAAAACAATTAATATGCACACAACCATACATATAAATATATAACCATGCCAAAAAAAAGGATCGAGTTTAGCATGCCTTTAAAATCTTTACCTGGATTGTGTAGCTTTGTTGTCCTAAACTACCCACAGGCTATATGGGTTCAGCTCCCCATTCTGAAAGGGCCCCAGTGCGTGTAGCTGCAACACCAGGAAACAAAACCTTTGGATGACTTGTACATCCCCCAAAATAGAGTGTTACATCATGCACACGATCACCAAGACCAACCTCACATCGGTAACTATGAGTTTCTAGTTTCGGTTCCCCCGGAACCTCCACCTTCTATGGCTTTGCTACACCTCCCACCTTTAATACCCAATTAAAAACATTTTTCTAAGGCCAAACCCACCGACAGCCCCCTAAATTTGGCATGATATTTCACTTTGGCACCTCAACTGGACCATGTTTATTTTTGACACCTCAACCAGCTATTAACTGTGTCATTTTGACACTTTTTTTACAATCAACTGATTTTACAAAGTATGTGTAATACACATATTTGCTGACATGGAATACGACCAATTAAAAAAAGGATGCCGCATTATTGTTTAAAATAAAAATTTTAAATAAATTATAATTTAAAAAAATTATTTTTAAATAATTAACTTTAATTTTAAATAAAAAAATCAATAAATAAATGACTCCCCCTCACCTAAACATCATCGTCTCTAAGTTCCCCCACCCCACCACCACCCCAAGATTACTGCCACCCCATTACTACCCCAGATTATTATAGCAAACCCCTCCCTCCTCATAAACTAATGCTGCAGCAATCCAGCCCCCCTCTCCCTCCTCAATCATCTTCTCTAATTTTTATCTCTAAAAATTATCTTCAAAATTTCTTTAGATTTTTTTAATAACAATGGTCTTAAGTGACTGCAATAGCAAAATCCCATCACTTTTCCTCTTTTGCTTTGTTCAAAATATAACAAATCTAAGCCCTGAATAATCCATCACTACAATAACCAACATACCCATAAATGGAATCTGTGATTGGGATTTTTTGCAACAGTAAATCATCATGGAGGCATTGGAGAAATTGGAATTTTCTGTAAAGGATGATTCCAATATCTGCCTTGTCAATGAATTCGCCATTGATGACCAACAAAAATAATTTTCAAGATGATTTTTGAGTCTATAATTTTTTTTCTTTTATGATGAAAATATGATTTTTTAATAAAAAAAATAAGAAATAATAGTGTTGGGAAAGAGGGACTAAACC